>NC_041348.1:16101161-16203661 GCF_004354835.1 Perca flavescens
TGTCTGAAATGGCAGGTGCAGGCAAACTGTTGAGGTACCGCCGCTGGATGACGTATGTCTTCTCAATCAAAGCTTCAGCTCTCCCTGCCCCGCCCATCCCTTCCTCTGAGTAGATGTTGTGCAGCTGCCTTTTCATTTCATCTAAGGTTGCCTCGGTCTCACCAGCAGGAAGTTCTGCAGGACACCACCTCACACATCCGTACCGATCCACAGGGCCTCTTGCCATCACTCCGGTTTCCTCAGCCACCCTAGTGGTGGGCCTTTTCTTTCTGCGTCGCTGTGCAAGAGTATTGTTTCTATTTTTATATTCCACTCTCGTTTTAATCTGCTGAAGAAGAGAGTGACAGCCATCTCCAAGAATGTCTCCGTTTCTACCAACATCAGCAAAACTTTTGGGATAATCCCTTACAATGCCCCGGACAATGCTGTGACATGTTGCTCTGGTTGGGTTCTGATCATGCTGAAGCATCTGGTCCACCACTGCCTTCACCATAGCTTGTCTGTCCCCTGGTGATGGTCTTGTTTGATTGTCCACTGCTGTTCGGATTGCTGCTGGCATCTGGTCCCACTTGACATGGAAGTCTGTGTACCATGACCTGCCAGGTAGTTTGGGTGAAGATAAAGCGTTCAGAGAGCTTTGGGAACCCAATGACGCCTGACATGGACTACTTGGGCAGGGTGGAGAGGCTACTGAAACACATTCTATTTCAAGCACCGGAAGTCCTACAAGTCAGAGGACAAGAAATTGTGAATAGATAAGAGGTAGATAAAGTATACTGAAACAAACAAACTTCACAGGTTGCAGAGAAAAATTATTAAAAATGGTACGACTTGTACCATTCTGCTCTTATAGACCAACTGTCCATTAGCATCTCTAATGTTTAGGTGAAGATAAGAATTCTAAAAATACTTAATATTTAAACTTAGTGTTTTGGGTTTGTTCAATCTATGGCATAAAAATATGGATTTACCTTCATTCATAAAAACACTTAGCAATTTTCGACACTGGATTGGTCTGAGGTATTTCTCCAGATCCTTCTCTTTTACCAAAACAAGGTCTGCCCTGCTTTCCACACCAAGCTCTTCAAACCCATCCAGCAAGGAATTCAGGGTTTCAACAGGGAGGCCCGGTAAAACTGATGAGACCGCTTCTTTTATGGCTTGGCGATCCATTACCTACAAGACCATAGAATGACAAACATACAGTTAGTAACAAAATTATTCATACTCCTGGCAAATATTGATTTTAATGTTGATTTTCTCTTGAACGGTCTGAATTCTATCTGAATTTCATTCATGACTACAAAATAAGTGAATTTGACCAGAGTAGAGACACCATTGTTTTTGCATCACGTATAATAAAGGGGCGGAGCCCCAAGAAGAATCAACAGGGTCTTATCAATTACCATTTGTTTGCATTTGGCTGGATAGTGAAGCAAATCTACTTGCATAGTAATTGTTTATTAAAAGTTTGGTCTGGTGGTCAGCAGAAATGACAGCACCTATGAACTTCACACAGCCGAACAAAGCTTACAACAATTATAGAACAGCAGAGACAGAATAGACATGCATATTGCATGATGGGACTGAAAATTAAATAAACAAATTAGAACTAGGCTATAATGTTGTTTGAATGTATATGTGTTCAGTTGGTTTGAACAAACAGCAGCAAGAAATACAGTCTTTTACTGCTATGTGGCAACAGGCTATCAATTTCCTTTGAATAAGTAAAGTTTGACCAATATGCCGCCACAGCCTATGCTACTCATAACCAAGTCCAGTAGGTTAAGTTTTAAAACAGGCTATTCTTAGAAAAATGTATTCAAAAACACTCAGTACAGGCACGGAGATGGTAGAGAAGAGGTAACGCTGATTTTGATCAATTCATGCTGTCATGGTGTATTGAAGTTTTTATTATGCAACATTAGTTTCAAATGTTTAGTAACTTAGATTTCTGAGTAACCTAGACACACAGCAACACAGGTTTAGATAAATTATAGAATTAGGCTAAAACAGAATAGAATGCAGCATTGTTGCTCCTTGGGGTATCAAGGCAGTGGCAAACTTTCACACGTAGTTTGCCAAATTGATGATATATTACGTGGTTTCAAAAACACCACCAATCGCCTCGCCAAATTATTTTCACCTAAAAGCTTCCTTACCTTCCACCTTCACTAGTCACAACCGTCCGGTCTGCTCTTGTCACCTGCCTGTTTAAAGTGCCTCTGGAAAAGAATGGTGGAGAGCAATTAGTAACAGGTCAAATACTTTGTAAGCTGGAAGAGGATAGTACAGTGGTTCCCAACCTGGGGTCCGGGCACCCCCAGGGGGGGCGGCAAAGATCACAGGGGGGGCGCGAGTCTTTATCTGGTTTGAGGTTGAGGTAAAAAAAAATGTTTTGCACATGTTAAACAAATTATAATACACTAGAATATATAATGTATACAAAAGTCTGTATGAAAACTATATATTTTGTTGTATCCTCAATTTTCCTGCCCCACGGCATCACTATTTTATGAATGAAACATGCCGGAGAAACAGTGCTGATAACTCCTCTGTATCAAAAAAGAAAGAGAGGCTCTATCTCGAGAGTTACCTCAACTTCGGTTTTGGGTGGGGGGGGGCTCAGCTTTTCTTAGACATGAGTAGGGGGGGCGCCAAGGAAAAAAGGTTGGGAACCACTGGGATAGTAGTCAAGCAAATCCTCATGCTTGATGCAAACATAATCCTCTTTGGCTACTCCTAGTTCACAGTAGATGCCCACGTGTCTCAACTTAACAAAAGTATGTTTCTTTGTCACAAAATAAACAGAGTCATGGTGAACAATGACCAAGTTAATTTTTCCAAAGTAAAGTTCTTCATCACTGTTCCCAAGTAAAACGAACATGCCTTTTCTGTACACAGTGCCTTTCACTGTGACACTGTTACAAGCCACTGATGACTCTGACTCAAAGTTAAAACTGGCTACAGATGCCCTGATCATGTCATTGTAATCGTTTACATAAAACTCTGTACACCTTTCTACTTTTATAGCTGGAGGGAACAGGTTTCCTGAACTCAAGTAGGCTTGCAGAAGTTGATGTCTCTCTGCCAGCGTTCTGCAAAGATTTTTGAAGTTGTGTAATTTTCTGGCACACTGCTTGAAATATGTGTGTTTGCTCTCAAACCTTAGAGTCCACAGGCGGATAAGTGGGCCAAAGTGTATGATAAGCTCTGGATAATGGCACAAATAATGGTGTTTGGGCTTCAGGGAATGATCAGGGAATAACCTTTTTCTGAAGTAGATGTACTGTTCGATGATGACTTTTAGATATCCTACTTGGCCAGCTGTAATGGTTGGTGCACAGACAAGTTCCACTATCTCTCTCAGTTGCAATATGAGCTGCCATACCTCATTGTCACAAGCATCTTTAATCCTGTCACCCACCAAGATAGGTAGCAATCTAAGAAAGCTCCAGTTTTGAACTGCATGCCCACTTAATCTCTCACTGCCAGGAGAGAGGTCTGCCGGTTTGTCTCTGCCATCATTTCCTTGATATTTGAACTGATTCTTACACCGATTTAACTGCAAGTAAGTGAAATGCTTCTCCTTAACTAAATGACCAATGAACAAAGCAAGGTCATATGACACAACACCCTCAAACAAGTCATGATCTAGGCATGGTGGGAGGCCAGGATGGCAGACATGAAAATGAGCAAGCTGGTTAAAAGGTGAGTCAGACTTGATACCACATACAGAGTCTGTACCAGTAGTCTTTAAATCTTGTATATGACTTTGGTAGGACTGTACTGTTCTTGTGGTACCACACAACTGTGGTTCATTCATAAATGTAAATCTGTCTATGTCACAGTAGCGACAGAAATGCTTAGCCCTACTGAAATTTTCCACAAAGCCCCCAACAGAATGTGATCCTAAATTGTCTCCTGCCAACGCAACCAAAGAGCCTCTGACAACGCTGCCATCACCGATCACAATACCACTCTCTTCCAGGACTTTGAGGTCCTTCAACAATGACTCAAAAACTTTGTTCATCCCAAAGTATTTAAAGTCCTGCTCCCTACATAGTAGGACAAGTTGCGTTTGATCAATAGTGGATCTATTGTGCGGCAAAATGTCAGTCAGGGTTGAGTAAACAGCTAACACTTTGTGTTTCTTTTTCCCTGAACCAAGAGGGTTCACAACCTCAAATGCATCTTGGTATAGTATTAAACCAACCGATGAAGGCTCAGCTGTCAACAATCGATTACTCTGAATTCCTTCTCCATCCCTAACATCCTGATAGACATTATCAGCACTGGGTTGCAAACGTGTCAAAGCGTACTGCTCTTGAAAAGACTCACTTTTGAAAAGTGCAGCCAATGTTTCCCTTATAGGTACATACTGGGCAAAGCACTCTTTGTCGTTTTCATCATTTCCCAAAAATAAAGGCACAGGATCAACGTAGTTGAAACCCGTTTTAAAAGCCTCCTTCCTCTTTACATCTGTGCTCAGAGCACCCCTGTTATAAAGCCTGAGTAGATCCCCTTTGTTTAGTTCTTCAATTATGTTGCTTATTGTGGCCTCAGGAATTCCATGTACCTTTAATGTTTTACTCAGAATGTTAAGTGAATGTAAGAGACCAATTTCATGGGCATTTTGGAAGTCGTCAATTATTGTTTGAATGGTACTCGCTGGTAACAATAGCTTAGCTTGTAATTTCAAGTAAAGAAGTGTAAGGTTGTGTAAAAAGAGGGCATCATCCACAGCAAATGGCACTTCTAGCTCATGTTGTTCCTCTGAAATGTCTGAACATGACTGACCAGGCTCAGGCTGACCCAAAGGCTCTGTGGGAACAGACTTTTCTAGTACCGAATCATCTAGATCCTCTACACCTCCACTTGTATGCTTCCTGGAAACATGTGAGGCAAAACTGGAAGCAATTGTAAAGCTGCAGTTGCAGCCTCTAAATGGGCATTTGATTTCCAACCCTTCTTGTAAATGTGCCTTCAAATGCTTTACAAGGGAAGTTATAGTGCCACACTTGAATGCACAGGGCTGAGACACACACTTTAAGAGTGTGCCAGTTGGCTTGAAATGCCACTGGGAAGATCCTGAAGCTTTGTGGTCTCTATACATATGAGTTTTTAAAACAATCACTTTGCTGTACATACAAGTACAGTCAGGAACACCACACTGATACTGATAATTGGGAGTGTTACTGTGCAGCTTTGTGTGGTGAATAAACTGACTAACAGTCTCAGACACATGCTCACACAAACTAAATTTACAGTGAAACATTGTTCACAAAATGGCGGGGGACAGGATTTAAATGAACTGGCTAGCAGGAGTATGAAACATGCTGAGCGAAAAAAAAAAAAAAAAAAAAAAAAAAAAAAAAAATAACTGCAGAAAAAAACGGAGGGAAAAGCGAGGATTTTGGTAGATAAGTAGATAATGTCTGATAAAACGAGAAAAAGGGACTGGTATCCGAAGTAAAATTATATTTAACGTTACAAGTACACTGAACGGACAAGGGGCAACCTGCTATTTCACCACAATGAGAGAGTCTGAGAACGGTGGAGGTCTGCTAGCTAGCTAACGTTATAGCTAGCTAGCTAGCTAGTAAGCTAGCTATATATATAGCCCTCCGTTGCTCAAGTCCAGGGGGACTGTCAGTATGTCGTCCTGGATAAAAGTGTCAGCTTAATAAATAAATATATGACTGAGCCTGAAAATGTGGTGACAGAGTCTGATAGCTAGCTAGCTAACCAGCATGAAAGTCAATCCACTAACGTTAAAAGTTAAACCAAAAAGCAAAGAATTCTTCAGAATACCTATTAAAAGCACCGTGAATTACAATCTACCATATAACTCTATTGCCTTCTTTTACTTCTTGACTTTTTGCCTTCAACTTGACGTACCTCGTATCTGGTCGTGTATCTCTCCTGATCGTCTGTGACGTCTGTGACAAAATCCAGAATCCAGTGAGTTTGGCTTCTGACGAAATCGCCCCACAATGCAGTGAGTTTCAAGTGCAATTCAAATTTCACAATAAGATGCTGTACTGTGATAGAGAACATACAGTCTTACATTTATTTCACAGTAAAAGTCTGAATACAATATTTTATTGTGAAATAATACTGTTAAATATTGTGAAATCACTGTAATAATTAACAGTGTAACTGTAAACAAACCAGGAACTATATTCTCAGGCGGAAGAATATAGTACTTGGGCGGAGTGATATGCTCGCAGCAAGCCTGTCTGAGAATATAGTTCCCGGTTTGTTTACTGTTAGAAGATGGCTGTGTCTCATGTTACGTTGTTTTTTGTACATGCTGTGACTCTATAAATCACAACATGTAAATAGGAACATGTTGGTGTTATTTTGTCACTTTTGTCACAATTTGGAGCAGTAGGCTAGTTGGAACCAGTTACCTGCAGGATCTGTGCTAGGCTAAGCTAATGCTGGAACCGTCAGACAGCGTTACAGCACACACGGAGATGAGAAGGGTATGTATGGACTTGTCTTACTCTGGGGGTTACGGTGAATAAGCTAAATTCCCAATAAGTCGGCGTGTTCCTTTTAATGGCCTAACTGATTGGGATGTTGGATGTTGTTTATGTAGGCCTAATGCAGTCCTGGATTGGTTTCAAAGCTGAATTTACGGTGTCCATGAAGTGCAAATCACAACAGCAAATAGGAAAACGTTTCAACAAATCATAAAACACAACGGCAAATAGGAAAACACGACAGCAAATATGAAAACACTTCAACAAAGCATAAAGCACAACGGCAAATAGGAAAACAAAACGGCAAATCATAAAACAAAACAGCAAATAAACATGACAGCAAATATGAAAACACTTCAACAAATCCTAAAACACAACGGAATTAAAGGAACACGCCGTTTATTGGGAATTTAGCTTATTCACCGTAACCCCCAGAGTAAGACAAGTCGATACATACCCTTCTCATCTCCGTGCGTGCTGTAACGCTGTCTGACGGTTCCAGCATTAGCTTAGCCCAGCACAGATCCTGCAGGTAACCTGTTCCAACTAGCCTACTGCTCCAAATTGTGACAAAAGTGACAAAATAACGCCAACATGTTCCTATTTACATGTTGTGATTTGTATAGTCACAGAGTGTACAAAAAACAACGTAACATGAGACACAGCCATCTTCTAACCGTAAATAAACAGGGAACTATATTCTCAGACAGGCTTGCTGCGAGCATATCACTCCGCCCAGGTACTATATTCTTCCGCCTGAGAATATAGTTCCCTGTTTGTTTACAGTTAGAAGACGGCTGTGTCTCATGTTACGTTGTTTTTTTGTACACGCTGTGACTCTATAAATCACAACATGTAAATAGGAACATGTTGGTGTTATTTTGTCACTTATTCGGAGCAGTAGGATTGCTGGAACCATTCACCTGCAGGTTCTGTGCTGGCCTGATGCCTCTGGAGCCATCAGACAGCATTACAGCACGCACAGAGATGAGAAGGGTATGTATCGACTTGTCTAACTCTGGGGGTTACGGTGAATAAGCTAAATTCCCAATAAGTCGGCGTGTTCCTTTAACTTCTACCGGAAAAGGTAGGGCCTGTCTAGCAGAGGACGGACCCTCCTGATTGAACAGACTGTCTGTTAAAAGTAGGTGCATTTCCGTGTTTTTCACCTCTCCTTCCTGTTAAAAGACAGACAGTCCGTCTTTCCAATCAGGAGGATCTGTCCTCTGCTAGATAGGCCCTACCTTTTCCGATGGAAGTTAATGCCATTGTATTTTATGATTTGTTGAAGTGTTTTCCTATTTGCTGTCGTCGTGTTTTCCTATTTGCTGTCGTCGTGTTTTCCTATTTGCTGTCATTGTGTTTTCCTATTTGCCGTTGTGTTTTCCTATTTGCCGTTGCGTTTTTCTATTTGCTGTTGTGATTTGCACTTTAGGGCCACCGTATGAACTCCTTTCATCTGATAAAACATTGGAATGTTGCTCAGCGTTGTCTATTTGTATTGCTTTAGTAATAACCTCACAAACCTGACGCTATCATACTACGCCATCAGGTGCTCTGTAATTTTTCCTGGGGTTTGAGCATGTAGAATCTTCCTGTTAGAATAATTACATTATCAAAGGATAGACAGAACCACTGAAGTTATATCAAAGTTAATTTTTACTTGTGAACATCAGGAGCAAGTTACAGTACTCGCAGCATAAGAACATAAGTGACTAATGTAAGCCTCAAACAGTAGCTTATTTATGTGTGAAATACAATCATAATATAGAGTTGATGGTCGTCAGTTGTTATCTGGTCAGAGTCGATGACGTCACAATTATCTGATCAGGGAGTGCATGTTCTTTCCTCAGCATCACAACGTGCTCAGACAAGGACACGCAATGGCTCCATGTTATCTTGTTTAGAGTAATCAGTATAAGGGTCAATGACGTGACGCACATTTTTTTTGTGTCTATAAGGTTAAATTAAATTTAAATACATTTAATTTAAAAAAAAGACAAAAAAATTACATTAATACCTACTTTTTTAGAGGCCATATTTTAAAGAGTTTGGTTTTAATTAATTTTAAGAGAATAATTGGCGATTAATGGCAAAAATGTCTAAGTGGTGTAACCGTCAAGACTTTGTACCAAAATTTTTATCTTGCTTAAAAAGGTCAAATTTCTTAATCAAAGATCCCATTAACTACTTGGGCATTAACGTAAATTAAAGGTTATTATACATATTTACAATATATTTTAAAATTATGCTGATATTTATTTTAATAATTTAGGGAATCCTGTCAGTCATGCTAGCTTCCTGAAATGTCAAGTGGTGTAACCACCATTTAAGGTGCCATTTTGTTAAAATCAGCAAGAAGACCACATGACAGGAAGTTACATCAGAGAAAAGGACCCCTGATCAGCATAACTGCTGCATCACAAGGTTAATAACTCTCTGATAAATATAAGTTAATAAGACATTTTTAGGTTAAGTTCAGTTCTTTGGTTCACATGTCAAATGGTATGACCCAAGTAAAACATAGAAAAAAAATATTTTGAATAAATATTTGTATTTAGTGTAAAAACAGTGTTTTGATTATTTACACCAAGGCCATATGCTGATATATGTGTCCATTATAATGCCTGACTAATTTGATTTTACATTGAAATGTCAAATGGTGTAACCGGTTACACCATTTGACTCCTATTACAAGCCTCTCAATTTTTGGCCAATCTTTTCAAAATTTAACTAGTTCAGTTACTGGTCCAAGAGGTTATCTGAACTTAATTACTATTTAGAACTATTAGTATGTGTTCTTTGTTTGAATTTTTTAAAAGTGGTGGTAATTTATCCAACACTTAATTAACATAACTTATTTAGCTTGGCTACGCTAAATCATTATAGTGCAAGGCCTTAGTGTTTAAAAAAAGTTTTACCCTTAAATTAAAATTTCCATATCATTCCATTGCAATGTTACAATAATTTCTTAACAATTTAATAACACAGAATGAGGCAGTTGAACTGTGACCTCTAATGTGTTACAAGAACAGCAGCTTTAAAATACCTAAAAAATTCAAGGATTATTTAAGTATAAAATGTTACTTAAATATTAAAAATGCCATTGAAAAAATGCAGTTTATCAAATTGAATTCCGATAAATGCACCAGAATAAGTTAAAGAGGTCATATTATGCTCATTTTCAGGTTAATAATTGCATTTAGAGGTTGTACCAGAATAGTTTAACATGGTTTAATTTTCAAAAAATACCATATTTTTGTTGTACTGCACATTGCTGCAGCTCCTATTTTCACCCTGTGTGTTTAGCTCTCTGTTTTAGCTACAGAATAAGATCTCACTTCTATTCCATCTTTGTTGGGAGTCGCACATGCGCAGTAGCTAGGTAAGGACTACTAGCCAGTCAGAAGCAGAGTATGAGGGCGTGCCACGCTAGCAGCTAGACAAGCATTATAACGTGTGTTACAAAGTGACCACGTTTGTCTCTGAAGTAAAGGCTGGACTAAAATAGAGCTGTTTGGAGCAGTTTGTGAACAGTGTTTTCTGTTGGAGATGGTAAGTCCCTTTGGGGAGGACTTTGGGCTTTTTCACTTTGTACACCTATGACATCCCAAAAAGCATAATATGAGCTCTTTACCTGTAAACATGTTAAAGGGCATGCACAACCCTAAACAGACTTGCTTCTCCCTCTCTCTTTCATCTATCTACCTCTTTCTCACACACAAATACTGTTCACACACAATTTGTTAAGATGTTAGTTGTTTAATTTAATCTAATGAGTTATAATATATTTAAATATTTGTCATTGAAATGAAATTAAACGCCAAGTTCAGTAGTTTAGTGTCACTTACAAGCATCACGTCAGGTGGTGTAACTGGTTTGTGTCAAATGGGGTAACCAGTATTTTTCTTGAAAAAATGATAATGTGCACGTAAATTTATGTTTGATAAAATGTAATAATCTACTCCACTGTAGAAACACAATTTTAAGACTTTTTACACAATTTGTCCAAGATTATTTAGAAAACAAATGTTTCCAGCACGTCTTCCACTTGATATTGCAATAACAAATATAATTTAAATTTAGAAGTAATCCTAATCAAATCTATTTTTGGCTGAAATTTGGAAATAGGTAATAGTTTTATTTGTATGAGTGCACTCACAAACAATGTAGTGGATGAAATATTAAATATTAATCATTCCTTTGTGGTTACACCACTTGACATTTTAGGTCCATTTGGTCCTACCTTTGTTAAAAAAAATGGTGAAAATCCTATTTCAAATGAAATAAAATGTACAATAACACAAAATATACATTTTAACGAAACTCAAGGATGCCTTCAAAAAAGTTTTTTCATTTTTTCATCTGCCCAACCCTTATTTGTCACTGACCTACTATTTTATGCAGACAGTTTAATAAAAACAAGAGGAAAAGTATATCATAATTTTCCTAAGACATACAAATTGCAGCATTGACTGGGAAATGTTTTTTTTTTTTTGTTTCAGTTCAACTTGTCATCACACTTTTTAAAATATTTTTTTCTTATGGAATTTGATAGAACATTAGTTTAACCCTGGAATTCATCTTTAAAATGATAAATGAACATGTTTTAACTAACAAAATATGCTGGTTGTAAATAGTCCACAGTATGGCGTGTTTGGTTAATCAAATCGGGATAAGTTTGCCTCAGGAGTTGAACTGTTTAAACTAAGGCAGACTAGTTACTAGTTAAAGTTTGAGATTAATGTGTGTATGTTGTTGGGCTGCACAATATAAGGAAAATATCTAATTGCGATTATTTTTACTGATATTGCGATTGCAATGTGATTCACGATATTGAAGGGAATGATCATGTTTGTATCCTTACTCTCATTTCATTTGACTAATATTAAATCTTAAAAAATTAAAATGATTTATAGTGTGATTTTTGCGAGTGTCTGTACCAAACAAAGATGTTTTCTGTAGTCTAGGATAAGATATGTAGGCCGGGACGTCTCTGCAGCACCAAAATACTTCATTCAGAATGGTTTGACACATATTTTGCCTTTAACAAATATTGCGCCCCTCTGCGATTTGGACGCACTAGTCGATATTGCGATTTTGATAAAATTGCAATTAATTGTGCAGCCCTAGTATGTTGTTAGGAAGTTTTTTTTCAGATAGGTGTGTGTGCCCAGTTCATGAAGTGAGAAGAGCAATTTCTTACACAGGAGGTACATCTCAGTCCTCTTAAATTACATGCCCGGCTCCTTCACTTGCCTCCCTTCCTTGTTTCTTAGTCCATCCCACCGAGAAAGCACAAGAGAGATGAAAGGAAATTATGGGACGAGAGAGGTAATGAGGAAATGTGTTCTAGAGGGATAAAACGTCCTTTCCTCTGAGGCGTCACATCAGAGACGGTATAGAGGAGCTTTGGTCACATGAATTCATCAGCTGTATGGGCAAAGTTAGCAACCCTTTCTGCTGCACAGCTTCTGGGAAGGCTGCTCTCGTGTATCCTCGCCTATAGCTCCTCGGTGATCCCTCCTCCATGCTCGCTTATCGGTGCAGAAATAAAGGCTTTGAGTTGGCCTTCACGAAGGAGGGACGGATCAACTTTCGGTTCAGCCAAGGTGGGAGGAGCTATCACATAATGAGATGCACCTGGTTTAAAGATCCCTTCTGACAAACAGTATTTCAGTGCTAGCATTCACGCAGAAACCCCACTTCAGGTGTTTGGTGCAACTTCACCTGTAGTTATGCTGCAACAAGCTTAAAATTTCACATTTTGAATCAATAATTTGTAAAAAATAAAAATAGCCAAAATAATAGGATAAAAGGGCAGCTTTTATACATAGAAGTTTAATAAGCAAGTATAGACTAATAGGACTAACAGTAAAACTGTCAAAAAAAAGTGACAAACTATTTCTAACAATTCCATGCAGCTTTGTTCCCTAGTTGCCATTATCATCTTTGCCTGCTTATGTTAGTCTAATATAACCCTGCTGCAAACTCTCGGCATCCACTGCACCTTAGACCACAACGGTGAAGGTGGCTGTTGTGTTGTGATCACTGTCCTATGGGATTATCAGATGTTTTCTTAAATATGCCATTTTCTAATCTGTGTCATCCAATAGTTGCCCACAAATATGCCTGCACAAAATGCGTTGTGTATCTTTTCTCACACTGTGGTCAAACCAGTTTAATTATCTGTTTCTATGTCAGCTGACAAATTGATTTCCTACTGGTTGCTAAATGTGTTGCAGTCTACCTCTATACTCCCTTCTAGCAGGGTCTTTTCCTTTATTTCATATATATATATATATATATATATATATATATATATATATATATATATATATATATATATATATATATATATATATATATATAGTTTACTATTTCATTAAATGGCCCCTTGTTTGAAAGAGCCATCTGGATTGTCTCCTCTGTTTAGTCATATTGTGTCCATATAGGATGTCCACATTGTAGGATTTTCTGGAGGTATCACCAGTGACCTGCAGAGGTGTTCAGTTGGGAATTAAAGTTGATTGACTTCATCAATATTAGTTAGCCCTATTTGTGTTACAGCTTGAAGCGGTTTTTTTTTTTTTTTTAACTTATTTTATACTGTGTCAACCCTCATCTCAGTAAGGGTCCCAGCAGAGTAAACAATAAACACAGATAATAATTAGCTTTTAGCTTTATCTAGCTGTAAGACAATCTGATTAGCACTTCCAATTAATGAAAATATGATTGTGACAAAAGCTTTATCTTAATGTTTTTTGCTTACAAATCATGTTGTTGCGTATTGAGCAACAAGGAAAGTCTATTGTATTATTTTTTATTTACTAAACTACTATATTTACAAATAAATCCACACTTTATGTGCATTCATATCATCATCCCGTTTACTTGAAGGAAGCATGTCAGCTGAAACTGCTTTTTTAAAATGAAATGTAACATAAAGCGTACTTTCATTGCTTAATGTATCTGTTGATACAATAGTCAAAATATTCCATCTGTTCCCCGGTCTGTCTCTCACATATTCAATAGGTGAGAGAAGGGTGTGTAGCCTAGCCTCTCTGGTTTAAGTCTGAGGGTAGGATTACAGCATTACTCTATCCTGCAGGGACAAAGATCAGATTGCTCTTTCATGAATGTGTGTTTGTACAGCATGTGCTCCCTAAGGAGATGAGGCAACAAGTCTTGTCCTGAATGCCTTTACATGCTGGGAATTTGAAGGAATTGTGAATTGGATGCACTCCTTGTGCTAAAATAGTATAGATTAGGCTATTTATTTTGCAAACGTTGACCTATATTTGAGGCCAACTGCAAGATGAAGTGCACCTGTAAAGGGAATTCAGACTTAATGCTTATCGGTGGTTGTGTGTTTAATCATTTTGTCGCCTTGCTGTTTTAAGCCACAGCATCTTGGAGAAAGATTTCAAGCTGTCATGCTGGTTGTTTAATCTCTGTGTGTATTTGCTTTGGTCGATGTGAGATAAGCGGACGCAAGCACATGCCACTGTAATTCTGCTCAGGCTGATGTTTGCACTGTTATTTGACAGGCCTCCAACAAGGTGGCCTGTAATAACTTTATTGCCCTCCCTCCCTTCTATGGCACCTACCATACTGTGTGTCTCTGATACGTTCAAATGATCAGCACATCCTCTCTCTTTTCCATCTTTATTTCCAGTTATTTCCATATCCAATGTATTTGCAGTGTCAGTGTAGGAAAGTAAAGAGAAGCACAACTTAGTATCCGTTATTATTGCTCAGATATAACTATTGATCTGCATATTGTTATTTCTGTGTCCTTTTGTTCCTGTAAAGAGCCAGCAGGACATGAATAGAAAGATTTCCATATTTCCTGTACTACCTTTGTATATCAAATAGCTGATGGCCCTTTAAATGGAGAATGGGGTGGGGACATAAACCATGTGCTCTATGAACACACCCCTTCCAGAGTGTGTGTGTGTGTGTGTGTGTGTGTGTGTGTGTGTGTGTGTGTGTGTGTGTGTGTGTGTGTGTGTGTGTGTGTGTGTGTGTGTGTGTGTGTGTGTGTGTGTGTGTGTGTGTGTGTGTGTGTGTGTGTGTGTGTGTGTGTGTGTGTGTGTGTGTGTGTGTGTGTGTGTGTGTGTATTAATGTGTTCTTGTCCTCTGCTCTCTTGCTTCCGCTCTGCAACTGCATTATTGGTCCATGTGCTGCTGTTGTCAGGGAAACTCTTTACCGGTATCGGCTCACCTTCCACTGCTGGATATGCACTGAATATTTTAACAGCCATGTTGCCTTCTGTTACCCGTGTATCTGTGGGCCAAAGTGTGTGTGTGTGTCTGCTGTACAGCCAGTGTGATGTGATTCTTCTGACAAGTTTGCATTTACAGAATAGGCCCAGCAAGAGAGAGGAGAGGAGGGAAAAGGGGGGGGTGCAGTAACAGTAGTGGCAGCAGCATCTCTTGAGGAGTGAGGGAGTCAAGAGAAGTGCAATCTTTTCATCTTTCGACTGAGCCAGTCTTGTGGATTAATTCTTCTTTTCTAAGCCAAAATACAAGAGCTCATCCTTGGACTCTGTCGCACTCTCCGTCTCTTTCACTCTGTCTCTCTGCCTGCCTGGTACTGCCATCGTAGGCAGTATTTACTGTACATGGCACAGTGGGCAACTCTGTTTGCCTCTCTTTCACGCTTTCCCTCATCTCTCTGAACTTTATTCTTTAACCTTCTTTAACCGTATCATTTTACTCTCACCTATCACGTTTCATAATTTCATTTCTTCCATCTCTCATGCTCTTCCTGTTGTGTCCTCCTTCTCTCTTCCTCTCTTCTTTCTGCTGTCTCCGACAAAAGCACCAATGTGCAGCCAGAGGAATTAGCTGTTAGCCTTAGCTTTTAGCTATCTACGTCTTCACTGAGAATAAGGCTTTTAGGGGTGACCCCTTCCACCACCATCCTCCTGGGTCCACTACTGACCCCCCCGCCACTGCAGGGTGGGATGGGCAGGTTCTGGGGGAGTTAGCCAGGGGCTCAAGGGTTAGCAACAGGGCAGGCGATGCCAGATAGTAAAGTACAAGGAGGAGGTGGGGGTGGGTGCTCGCGGGGCAAGTGGAAGCTGAGGAAAGGAGGCAGCCGTTCAGCCATCCCAGCACTCTTCACCATCACTGAGGAAGAGGAAGAACGCAGAGATGCTCGCAGGAGGAAGAAAAGAGGTATGAAGGGAAACTGACAGGGGTGTTAACTGGAGAGCACAATGAATTGTGATTGGTACTTTGTGCTGTTTGAGTTTCCTTTAAACTAGGTGTGTGTGTGTGTGTGTGTGTGTGTGTGTGTGTGTGTGTGTGTGTGTGTGTGTGTGTGTGTGTGTGTGTGATGTTAATTATGAATATATGTGCTAAGAGCTTGGATAGTGTGTTGGCGTATGTGTGTATTTGGTCTTGCAGAGAAACGTCCTCTTAACCCATCAAGCTCAGCCATCTGGAGACAGGTGGCTGACAGGTCTGATGAGAAAGCACAGAGTGTGAGTGTGTGGAAACCAGCTGACAAGGCAAGATTGGGTCAACACAAGGGCAACAGTTGAGAGTGAAGGTGCAGTCCACTTCACACGTGTATGTGGTTATAAAGCATCAGTAAGCAGAGCGTTCAGTCAACAGGATGTGTCTGCAGTCACAGCACGTATAAATGTGCACTCTTAAGTAATCTTGTCTTGCTTATTGTTTATTTACAAATTAATTTCTTTATTCATTCATTTTATTCTTTTTCATTCATTGTTGAGCTGCGTCGTATTTCCGGGGACAGTTGGTTTCAGTAACTCGTTTGTTTGATTTAGGAATATGGTCTGACAAATTAGTAGTGAACTAGAGTGGAAAAGCAATGGCCAATGTTTTATGGTTATTGCAATATTACAGACTGATTCTGCAAATGTGGGTCAACAAACAAGAGTAGACAGTAAATTGAGCTTCTCAGCTTCTGAATCTGCAGCATGCTGCTGTCCCTAAAACAGGGAACGTAATATAAGTATTAATCTTAAGTCAGCAGTGCTGGGAGAGGTTTGCAGTGAAACTGTTGTGACGCATTGGAGAAACTGTTTAGTTTAGCACCATTGTTTATGTATTTTATGTCCATTCATCAATTACACCTTTATTTTTGAAAAGGTAAACTTGTATAACTGATTGATTGAGGAAGGATTTGTTCTTTGACCCAGGGAGACAGGAGGGTAATCAAATATTAATGTGACATAAAGATGACGTTTTTATGATTTTAACCTTATTCACTAAGCTTCAGTCTTACAGTCTTACCCAGCTCTAAGCTAACCTGACACTCCATTTAACTAAAGTAGTTGTGTATGCAACAGCTGTATGGTATAAAAAGACACAAAGTTGGTCGGATTTCTAAATAATTGAATTTCCTTTTACTGTAAGATATGATACTCATACTAAGGGTTTTGCAGTTTCCTAATGGGGCAAGCATGTACGGCTCATTTAAAAATAGAGGACAACAGACTGAGGGGGGGGGGGAGATGATTTTGAGCTCTTTCAGCGACCATGATGTCAAATTATCAGGTAATTGTTAAGTTGTTCAATACTTGTTTTTATTTTACAGTCATGTTGTGATACCATCTTTATTTCAAATGTGCCACGTGTAAGTATTATGCATGGAATAGGATAATTGGAATAGTCCATTCAACCTTAGCCAGCCTTTTAATTTTTCAGGAATTACTCCTCTACATAAAAAGAAAAATATGGACTCTTATGTGCTTTTAGAGGTGTAAAAGAAGGGTTTGGTTTTCAGTGTTTGATGAATTATCTTAATATTATTAGTTTGGATGAGCTGAGCTGGAGATGAAGTGGAATTTTGTTTGACATCGGTTAGTACTTTTTAGTGATAGTTAATCTCTGACATGGTCATATAATATCAATTTGTATTCCAACTCTAAAGTAATCCATCCAATGACCAGTTTCCAACAAACTGTAGAAGAGATGGTAAAATTTCAAAATTTGACAACAGCTGTTTCTATTATCTATGGCCCTTTTTCTCAAACGTGTTGTCAAAAGCCATAATGACTCTAGACATACCTGCTGTTATCTGAGCTGAAACCTGTACCTGCCATCTGCAACAAATGCAGTAGCACCCTCCTCTCAGGCACCTGTTATCCAGGCCTGACTGCCTGTCCTGGGGCTAGAAAAGGAGGACTCCCACCCTCTGCCCCTTTTGCCTCTCTGTCGGCTGGAGCTTAGCGTTTAGCTTAGCATTAGCAGCGGGCTAATCCTCTCAGGCTGCAGGAGAGGCAAGAGTCACACAGCATGCTCGCCTGTTACCCAATGGCCCGGACAGCACAGCATTAATCACCAACTCTGACCATTTAATCTGACTGCTATTGAATGCAGATAGATTGGGGGTGGGGAGCATCTACACACACACACACACACACACACACACACACACACACACACACACACACACACACACACACACCCTCAGCACTAGTGGAGGGAGGGGCAGATTAAACAGTCACTCTCTCCCTATGTCTCACTCTGTCTCTTTTACACACACACACATAAACACGCACACACATGGACAAAAGGATGGGGGTTGGAGAGTCGCCACAACCTGTCTCACAGTCAGTCGGCTCTCAACAACATTGACACCGACCAAAGCTGACCCCTCTTTCTTTCTTCTGTCATGCTTTCCCCTTTACTCTGAAAAAAGTTGAGTTTTGGGTGGTCCCTTTTTTCAGGTTGTTTGGAATTTCTTCTTTTTCCTTCTTCCTTCGTCGCTCTCACTGCAAATGAACTTTGGATCTGAGCTTATGCAATCTGTGTAGGATGTTTGCAGGAAGCAGAAACGTTGATTCTGGCCCTCCGATCTGACTAGTCGGAGTGGGACGCTAGCCAGGGGTTCAACAGGTCCTCTCCTGGCATTGACACCCCTGGAATCATGCACCAAACTGCAGGTAACGACTTGTGATTTGATCCCAGAACACCTGCATATTTCACTGATAAGTGGGCAGAGGTTGAACAAGGTGCAGGGCAGGGAATGAACACAGGTGCAGCGCAGTCTGTCAGTAACAGGACAGTTTTGTTTTGGCTCTGTACTCCAGCTCATTGGATTTAAAACGAAACATGACTGACGTCAGACATTTAGCTTTAAGTTATACCCCAAATGTGTTAGTGTTTTCACCAAAGGGCTATTGTTTTTTGCTTTGTTTTAAATCCAGTGTGTTGAAATAAAGCTAAAATATTTAAAACCTATAGTACTATACTGTAAAATCTGCCTATGGCTGGGGAGTTTGACTGGTTTCTTTCACTTATATAATAATTTGCAGTGCAATACTGTTTCACCTTGTGTTTTGTGAATCCTTCTCTTCCTCCTGGTTTATAAAGTATTAAGGAAGCAAAAGTTGGTCATGGTCTTTGTAGGTTAACTTGAAGCTAGCACTATGCTCCAAAGAAAAATATCTGGTTTATAAATGGTGCTAAATGGTTGTCAGGTGCAGACATGCAATTATACTTTCTGCTATTTGAGATTTGTTTGTTTAATGTCCTCAACAGCAGATGGACAAAGGCTGTGAGATGCAGCAGGAGCAAACAACTGCACCATAACTAAGTCCTCCACATTACTGTTAAAGCATTACATGTGATTGTGTATTGGGAGACAGTGAACTATTGTGTGAAAGTTTTTGATAAGTTCAGTTTGACCGCCTTTGACTGCCTTGATCTGCACACAGCCTCATCTGCAACTCCGAGCCACAGGATGTCCTTTGACATCAGCTAACCTCTTCTTATATGCAGGATGAACCCAGTTTGTGTCTTTTTATTTATTTGGTAGGCTCTGTCTGGGAAACTGGGCTATGCAAGGCCAATAGACACATCCATAGACATTTGTTTGTAAGTTCAGTCAAAGTGAGACTGCTGCTGAGTGAGACCTTGTTTTCTTCTTCTTCTTGTTTGTTGTGTCTTACGTTTATCGGTGTTTTTTTTTTTTTTTTTTAGACAGTTAAATAAATGGACCAACAGATCCCGTCGCTCTGGACGGAGACCAGTGAAGTATATTAGAAGCACTTTTCCGGTGATGGCTGAGCATTATTGCGCAGCTGCAGACTGAACTTGCCAACGTAGATGTGACGTGAGCAACCTGTCTGAAAGTTGTAAGTCTTCTGGTAGCTGTGCCAAGAGAAATCTCAATCATTCCCAGTCTTGCAGACTGAGAGCGTAGGTATATGTAAGGAGATAACATAGGCACAGGCTAATTATTGCTAACTACAATGCTAGTTAACATTAGTAATTAAACTTAAACAGCTCATGTTAAGTCAAAACTGCCTGCAAACTTCTCCTGTACTGTACGGTAATTTGTCTGCTATGCGACAGAAAGTCGCGTAGTTACAATCGTTAGCCTATTTTATAAAAACGGCTGCTACAAAGCCATAACGTGAGGTACAAGGTAATGGAGCCTTTTATACATTGTCGTGTTTCTTTAGAAATAAACAATGGACAAATAGTCTTTAAGCGCTTCAGATGTAACGTTATTCACTGTCAAAATGAATGGCAGTCAATGGAATGCTAATGGCAGGTGAGTGCTAGGTAGCATCAAAATGGCACCATAGGAGGTACGCTTTGTAGAGGCTGGCTTACCTCTTGGTTTAAAGCCCCCAATGTCTCCTTCCAGGCTGCGCTGCCTAGCCACTAGGATTAGGCTATGGTTCAGGTTAGGGTTAAGGTTAGGTTCCCCTCAAGCGCTGTCTTGAAGTCGATTAGGCAATGGTTATGGTTAGGGTTAGGTGCCTTGAAGTCAACGGTCGCAGCGCTGCCTGGAAGGAGACGTAGGGGCCTTAAAACACCATTAAGTGTGTCTTACTCAGTAAAGTATGTGTAGAGCAAAGCTGCACTGGCTGTAGGGTTATTATTAGTTAGATGTCAGATTGCAAACATTGAATATGGATGTTGACTTTTAGTTATAGGTGGACAGATGTATGCAATTGAATTTTAGGTTTACTGTACACGTGTTTTTGGGTTGTCAGAAGGTCACCTTCATCAGTCACTAGACATTACCTTCCACAAATGGAGAGAGCTCTTATTTTATACCAAAGTGTCTTTTTGATGCAAATTTATAGTCATATGAGCTCTTGGTGGAAGTACCTTATAATACCCACTTAAAATCCATTTGCAGTTTTCCAGTGTAGTATTTGGCTGCAGCACATACCCCTCTCAATGAGCTAATCTTTTGCTTAAGTAAAATAACTTTAGGGAAAGGAATACATTGACTAGACATTATTGTAACCTGGCCCAGCCTTTCCTGTCATTACAATAGCCATTATGAAACCAGTTCAAGGCAGGTGCACCAATGAAAGGGCAGACCTGTTAATTGTGTACACAACACACCTCTGTGGATGACTGTGAATTGCAATACCCTGCAGCTATGACCTCACCTCTTTGTCCAGCATGTCTTTTGTGAATTACTGCAAGAAATATCTCAATAAGTTAGGGTGGAGATGGCACTGGCAGTTTAGATTTATAACATAATCTGCAACATTCCACATCACAAGTCAAAAAGTGTAGAATTGTTATTTTTTTTCTCCTTTTTGCCATCTGCTGTTCTGTAGACCGAATGTCTAAAAAGTATTAAAAAATTATGTATCTTTCGGTGCCAAATTTTGGTTCCAAAAGCGTCTGAGTGCGTAAGCGCAAGCTTATCTGTCCTCTCTGCATATTGACACAGAGCGGAGCACACACACACACACACACACACACACACACACACACACACACACACACACACACACAAACACAAACGTAGAGGTGCGGACGGGGTAAACTGTCTGCCATTTTGTTGAAGTCACAGTGAGTCACGGCGATGCCGATAAAGTGGTTTCAAGTGTGGTTACAGTTTTTTTTTTAAAAAGACATTGTTTCTGCGATATGATATTAATGGCAATATAAAAATGGTCTCGGTGCTGTTGACGTTACACTTTCTCTTAGACAAGCAGGCACAACAGTGGTTTCTCTGCCCTGATGACTGACTGACTAATGTTACTCTGAGTGAGCAGTTTTACCAGAATTTTTTAATTTTGTTAACTGTTTTGATTCACAATTAAGGTGGAAAATAAATATAATGTGTATAATGTATTTTTGTTGATGTTGAAATGGATTTTAAAACATACAACCGGCATCGAAACTGAGGTATCGAAATTGGCACCGGATCGAAAGATTTTGAACGATACCCAGTCCTATGTAGACCATGCAAGCATTTGAAAGCCAGGAAGAAGTTAATAAATGTATCTTGAGTTAAGACTCGAGTATGTTGTTTCATCAAACATACTGTTTATTTTTTGAAAGCGGAACACAAATGTTTGGTCCATCCAAGGCCTTTATCTGTTCCTAAAATTGAATTTTTATTCATTAGCTGGTATTTAGTTTAAATATTATGTGTATGGAACCTATAGCATACAGTTGTAATAATGTATGACACATGTGACTCAGTGCAGTGGTTCTCAGTTCTTTGTCCCTTATTACACTTTAGAGCCACGGCTGCCACATTATCTTAATTGCATAAAGGCGGATGCAGTTGAAGTTTAACTTGAACAAGATAAAGTGCACTTTGCATCCAAACGTAACATCAAGGCATGCAAGTCCACTTGTACTTGCAATGGATATGAAACTTGTACTTTGCTCCTCTTCCAACAGCATCATTAATTACCACATTGAGCTATTAAGTCACCTAAGTAAAGAGATAAAGAAACCATGTGGAGAAGAGAGGGAAATGTAGGATAGATTGTTTGTTTAGCTTGTGTTATTTCAGGTAGAGTCCGTGTGTTGGAGCTTGTCAGTTTAGTCTGGGTCGGGTCGACTGATTTAATTCAGTCTCCAACTTTCTGGGACAGATTGGTTTCCGTGGAGACTTGACTCTCTCTCACTTGTCACCACACTCCAACCCAAAGGAGGTGTTGGAACAGTTATTGTGCACACCCAATGTACCTCTTCATATAGGACACACTTCTTTCAGTTAAACAATTTTGTCTTTTTTATCCTTGACTGATGAAGCCAGCTTTTAACCCTGAATCACAAAGGCGTGTGCTTTGTTATCATTTTGGAACATTTGGGGCAGGCTCATCTGTTTGTGCATAAGGCCCAATGTTTAGCTCTGTGTCCAGGAGGCTGACCTGAAAGAGCTGAGTCACCCTGAGCCTGATAGTGCCATTAATCAATAGCCTTGCTCTGAGCTGAGAGGAAACACTGTGACACACTGGGGACATTTAAGAACACAGATAGCACGGTACATATTGTTTCACCCCATTTAGTTTGTTGTCAGGCTACACTCAGAAGCCCGTCTGTAAATGTTGCCAAAACTAGAGCTTTAGAGTGCATCAGAGGCAGCACATGCAGACTGTCAAAATGAAGGTGGTTTAATTTATGTGTAGTTGACCATCCCCTTCTTAATCCATCTTTGCACACTGTTTTTCTTACTCTTCCTTGTTTTCATACATACATCACACACAGCTATTCTATTTTTAGACCTTACATCACTATGTGTCACACCTAGTCTATATTCACAACATTCCACTTCAGGGATTGCTCCAATTCCGCTGGATGTCACTCTTTTCGGCCAGATGTCCGTTACCTTCCGCTTTCTTTGTGTTGGCATTTTAAACTCCGGTTAACTGCTCCTCAGATCTCTGCAGGGTAAATTGAAACAACTAGCTAGACTATCTGTCCAGTCAGAGTTTTCTGTTTTGCACGATTAAAACAACCTTTGAATGTACACATGTTCCTGGGACTATTTTGCAGCGGCACTGTACTCCTGGCACCTCACAGGTCTAATTGACAAAAACTACTATCATAACCTCCTATGACCTATGGCAACACATTTTGGGTATTTTTATGTATATTCATATTAAAAGTAAAATATGTAACAGCCAAAACAAGAGGTTGCTAAAGTGTAAATGATCAAACTTTCTGTATTCTTCCAATAAAAATATAATTTTAGCTGCTGAGGTGAGAGGACACCAGTAACACTGTGGCAACAAGGCCTGATTACCCTAGCTATTTAGCACACTGTATTCAAGGCTCTTTATTAGTCATGTGCACAACCGTAACAGAAGTAGTCATTGGCAATGAAAATCTTAGGCCTCAGGCCCCTCCAACAATGCTCATTAAATAACGAATCAGTTGCTAGCAAGAAAGAGATATGAGTATGCAAGTGTGAATGGTATTGGAGAAATACTATCTTCATATTATAAATGATGCATTAACATTAACTGGAGGCAAATAAGGTAGTTGTTAGTAAGTTTATGAAGCATTCAAGACTTAAGTGTATGACATGTTTGTGTGACTGGGTTGGCTCAGTGGGTAGAGCAGGTGCACATATACTTAAAGGTTTATGCCTCGAGGCAGAGGTCTAGGGTTCAAATCCAACCTGAGACGATTTCCTGCATGCCCCCCCCCCTCTCACCTAGCTGTCCTGTCAATTAAAGGTGGAAAAGCCAAAAAAAAATGAAACCGTGTATGACATGTTTGTGTGTTTTTAAAAAGAAGCTTGTTATGAACACAGTACCTGTCCTTGATTTCCCCCATGGAGGATCGATGATGCTGAATAGATGCTTACTCAGTTTAAAACTTTTATTACAGCTGTGGATGGTTATGCATATTTTCTTGCATGAGAAGTCAATCAAACTTTGTCTGTGATGGATCCTATCTCTTGGTCTCTCTTTCTGTCCACTCTTGGTGTCACTTTCTTGCAAAGTTTTTGTTATTGCATTGTCTTTCTTTTCAGCATCTTACTCCCAGTATAAATCGGAGGATGGCAGAGCGTCTTCAGCCACCCGTCCCAGCTCCTCGGGCTCCGGACAGACCTACACTCCCACATTGACCCCAACCCCCACCCTGACTCACACCACCACCAGCAACAGCCCTGGTAACAGTGTTGCCACCAAAACAGGTAAGTCACACTGGCATACAGGGGATTGTTTCTCTCGTGTTAAAAACAATTATATTGAGACATAACACAGGATTGGTTCTGTCTTTCAACCCAGTTGTACAGTAGTTTACTGTGCTGTTTAACACTTGTTTGTGTTACAGACTCGTTGCTCTTCAACAAGATCGACGAGAGACAGAGGTTAGCCCGTGAGCGCCGGGTGGAGCGTGAGAAACAGAATGGTGTGTTTTTCTTTAAGTGTGTGTGCGTGTGGACAAGAGACTTTAAATGCAACCCTCACTTTCTTTTTTGTCTTTTCCCGCAACATATCATGACTAAACTTGGTTGGTAGCTGTGGCCCGTTTCTCTGGTCGTTACATAAAGTCTAGGCTGAAGCCAGGCACCCACCGTTGCCATAGCACCAATGTTACATAATGGGTCCGGCAATGGGACAGGGTTTAGAGAGGCTTGTGTTTTGAATGTGTGTTTTTTTTGTACGGGTGTGTGAGTAACTGCTAAAACAGGTGGGTTTTAGAAAGTCAGTACCTGCGTCTATATGTCTAGATGACTGAAGTGTGTTTGTGTAGTATTGTACAGTGGTCATGCTTCTGGTCCCAGCTGAGGGGCAGAGGGATTTGCCTTGTGTTGAGAGCTAAAGCTCAGTCACATGATCTACAGCTGAGCCATCACACTGTTGCTATAAGCCTGTGTGTGCATGTGTGTTTGTACACATTTTTGATTTATTTATTTTTTAAGCTGTGAATGTGCATCACATCATTATTAACTGTGTGTATGTGTATGTGCACCATGCCACAGCTGTCAAGGAGGCCCAGTGGCAGGCACGTGAGGAGCGAGCCAGGCAGCACTATGAGAAGCAGCTGGAGGAGAGGAGGAAAAAGATGGAGGAGCAGAGGATAAAGGAGGACAAGAGACGGGCTGCCGTGGAGGAGAAACGGCGGCAAAAACTTGAGGAAGACCAGGTTCTGAAACACATGGCTCTGTACACACTTTCACATTGGGATGTTTTCACTCTTAACATAAACACACATGCATACACACCTTCACTACAAGATCTGAGTGCAACATGATTGTCATCCTCATGAACAGGCTAATAAATATCTGTTTTCAGTAAACCATTAACATGCTCTATGCCCCTTACCTCTTTAGTGAGTTGGAGTTTGAACTTTACTGCCATCTGCTATCTCCAAACCCTAACTTATTTCTAGTTTTTACCCCCACACAATATCATAGACTGTAGTAGGGAAACATGGACGCAGTGTGTTGCAATGTCACCCATAGGTTTCGGACAGGATGTTTTGATTTGGGTTTGATTTGAGAAGTTATTGAAGCTAAACTTAGCACAAAATGTAAGGAAATTTGTGTTTGGTAGATTATTTCTCTGTGGTAACAATGCTTTTTGGCAGTAAATCTTATACCGTTGGAAAATCTGTTTAGTTCCCTTTCAAATGGTGCATTCCCATTTGTAAGGAACATGCATTTGTGGGATGAGCAGCAACGCTGAGTATGTGGGTTGCGCCCATACAATTTAGATTTTATCTGCCAGGTACTTTTACAACTGGTGTGCACAAAACACTCTTCATGGTTGAGACCAAACATAACACACCGCAAGTATCCATGCAAAGCAAAAATAGTTCAGTCTTGCAGCAGAATTCGCTTGTTGGGGCGTTGCTGTTTAATGCTCATTATGTGTTGTTGTTTCCATGACTGAAGGTTCGTCATGAGGCAGTGATGCGTCGGACGTTGGAGAGGAGCCAGAAAACCAGACAGAAACCCAACCGGTGGTCTTGGGGCGGTGCACTGCACACAAACACTCCCAGCACAACAGCCGGTACTTTCAGGCGTCACGCACCTACACACAGTAACTGCAGAAACTCACAACACTGAAAGTATCAGTGCTTTCAGCTTTATTCTATATTTTACTTTTGATATCTAATCTCCCTGATGTACGACTCTCTCTCTACTGTGTCTTATGTAAATATGTCTGCGTGCCAGTATTCTTCTGCCATGTTTGTATGTTAACTTTGCAGATCCGCTGCCCTCTGTTGTCACTGCTGACTCACACCCTGCTCTGCCCCTCCCTCTCTTTCTCCCTTATTGTCAAATGCAACCTCTCTCTCTCTCTCTCTCTCTCTCTCTCTCTCTCTCTCTCTCTCTCTCTCTCTCTCTCTCCCCTCCCTCGCTCTCACATCTCCATCTCCTCTCTGCTCTTTGTTTCTTTGCCATTGTCCTCTCACCTCCTGGTCCAGGTTTTGTCGAGTCAGCTTTCCTCTATCCACTCGACCTTGCTGGACTGGAGCACATGCAGAGTGCTTTCAGTCTCTACCGCAGATACGGAGTGACCTCCCAATGTGAATATGATAGCACTGTGTCAGTTAGCGTGCCAGTGTTAGACGGCTGGCTTTAGCACTGTAACTGTACTGCACCGTTATAGCGCTGGCATTAGTGTAAATGTAGGCCAATGTGAATGGCATGATTAGCGTTTGTTGTTTTATTTGCATGTAGCGAAACAGTTTAACTTTAACTTATATCCCAAGACACAGGGTCATTCATTCAAACCATTTTAGCTCCATTTTTAGACTACATGAGACCCATTAAGCACTAATTCATTTACTAATATGTTTTCCCCTTTAGCAACACGTTGGTAGTTTTTTCAAATCTAACCCCTTAACCAGAATAGACTAGAGTAACCCTTCAAAGAGAGATTGTTGGTTCCAGCTCTCTTTCTTCCTTTAAATCCACCTGTTCAATACATCATTCATTTTCTTTTATGATGTTTCTTCTTTGTTTCTAGATGCTGACAGGCGGTCAGTGTCCACAATGAATTTATCCAAACACTCAGACCCTGTTTTTACCAAGCGCCTCTCCTACTCCTCTGCCACACTCCTACACTCACCAGACCGAGGTAATGAGAATGAACTTGAACACACAAAAAACAATATGTTTCATTACAATATCCACCGCCTTTGGCTGTATCTTATATCATTTGTGTTTGTTGTGACTCTTGTGACCGTCTAAGTGCGTATTGTTGTTTTCTTTTATTTACGAAATAAGATTTGGGGATACGGTGGTATTGATATGGAAAAAAACCAAATGATACATTCAAATACATTTTGGTGTAGATGAAATGACTGGTACCACTGCCATATCTGTACGGTTACTATGAGGCTACAGCCAGCAGACAGATTAGCTTAGCTTAGCATAGCATAGACTGGAAATAGGGGGGAGGAGCTAGACTGGTTCTGTGCGATCGAAAAAAGGCAGCCACTAATTAACATGTTATATCTTGTTTGTTCAATCCTTACAAAAACATACAGTATCTCACAAAAGTGAGTACACCCCTCACATTTTAGTAAATATTTCATTATATCTTTTAATGGGACAACACTGAAGAAATTACACTTTGCTACAATGTAAAGTATTAAGTGTACAGCTTGTATAACAGTGTAAATGTGCTGTCCCCTCAAAATAACTAAACACAGCCATTAATGTCTAAACCTCTGGCAACAAAAGTGAGTACACCCCTATGTTAAATACCCATAGAGGCAGGCCGATTTTTATTTTTAAAGGCCAGTTATTTCATGGAACCAGGATACTATGCATCCTGATTAAGTTCCCTTGGCCTTTGGAATTAAAATAGCCCCACATCATCACATGCCCTTCACCATACCTAGAGATTGGCATGGCTTTATGTCGGTTAGCCTAATAGCTGGTTTGATTTGCATTGAGAGATGATTTTATGGAAAGTACCCCATGCCAGGGTAAGGTGCAAGGTATGTTTTAGAGGTGCTAGTAGGTTTATTTTGTTATGTAATGGACAGAACTGTGCTAGCTATTTTCTGTTTTTTGGAAGTCTTTATGATAGGCTAAGCTAACACGCTGCTGGCTGTATCTCCATATTCAATGGGCAGATATGGGAGTGGTAGGGATCTCCTCAAAATGTCAAACTATTCTTTAAGTATACATTTTTGAAGTGCTAATTTACTTTATGTATTCTTTGATGTTCATATGTTGATGACAGGCTTACAGATGAGAACATCCTCCTCCCCTGTCATTAGCAAAGCTCAGTCAAAACCCCGCCTACACCAGGGAAAGACCACCCAGCACAAAAACACAGGTGTTTTCTGGGAACTTTTTGCAGCTTGGTCCCACATATTATATGTTACACACTATGTTGCAAAGCAAAAAGATCATGGGCTGGAAACTGTTGAGGAATTGTAATTGTGATTACCCTGTGTACTGGGTTAAATTAAGAAAACACTGATAGCGATATGTTTAGCTGTACAATCCTTTTCGTACATATGTTTTTTGCATCATTTTAGCTTTGAACCTGGATGACATTAATTAGACAACTTGAGTAACAAAGTCCTACTTTACAGAAATATATGATCTGCAATATTTACATTACAATATATGTGCATGTGTTTGCACTTCTCTGTGTTTCATCGGAGGGATCAAGATTTTTTTTTCCCCCTCTACTGTGACCCCTTTCTCTAATCCTCTGATAATCTTTTTGTTTTTGTGGGAACACTGGATGCTGTTTTTATCCCAGCTGAAAAACTCCCACATTTCGACCGTTAGAGGTGCACATAATTATAGACATGGCATGTGATCATGTGCCAAGTTTAATGCAAACGCTGCACACTCAAATGGACACTGTAAGGAACGCCACATATTTACCGAGTGGAACACTAACTCTGAAACCACTGCATTGCTTGAATACAAAGTGGTGTAGATTAGAGACTTGGGTTCCTTGGCACAGTTTCCAGCCCAGTTGTATCTTCGCCCCTCACTCTGAAACCTGCAATCTTGTACTCTGCTTCATTATTAGAGCAAGCAGTGCTGCATGTTTTGCCTAAGAAATTGTCCTTTGTCTCTTTTTTTTTTAAGTGGCAAATCAGCCTATCATGAAGATTTTACATGTTGCATTGTCCACTTCTGCTTAATAAGCTACACATTTTGTACAGTATCCCAACCTTCCTACCCAGGTACCAAGACTGCATAGCCAAATAGGTTAACTTAAAAGTATAGTGGAGGATTTTCCCGAATTTTAGAAAAGAACCGCCCTCTGTACTTTTTGAAAAAATGCACATGCGCAACTCTCTGCCTGCTCCCGAGAGGGAACGCCTATTAAACGTGTGCACGAAAGTGCAGTGTTTACAAGTTGCTGTTGGCATGGCTCATACAAGCCTACTTTCCAAAAGAAGATTTGCACTTTTTCACAAATTGAGATGTTTACCGTGTGTGCGTGGTGCGTGACTTGTGCCAGGGCTAGCATCACTAATCATAGCTTACATCAACTTTTACTAGCAGTGATTTTAAATGGATTTCTCCAAATAGCATGCCAAACTTTACCTGTGGAGTAGAAACTTCACGACTGAGGCATCAGTGGGAAGCCCAACCTGTGCTTTTAGCGCACGCCAGCGTGTGAAATATTCTCCCAAAAGCTTCAATGCTTCAATGAATGGCTGAAACCGTAGCTCAAGCTCACCACACATATACACCTGAAAGCTAGGGACGTGCACGTACGACGGCCTTACGTTAACATATCACCAGAATGATTGACAACTAGGAGGACCAATAGTCTTGATGATCCACCCGGAAAAAGAAAATCCTCCACTATACCTTTTAAGCTTTCAGCATTTCTTAACTATTTGCCAGATTAATTCCTATTTTTCTTGAGGCTTAAGTAAAGATAATTTTCTTACAATGCAAATGCAATATGCCCTTTGTTCTGCTCTGTTTATTTGAATGCTCCCCTCCCTGTGTTTGCTCTTGAGTTGCGCTTTACTCCAGGCTGTTTGCTTCCTCTCATAAATAACAGACTGGTGCATGCAGGTGTAGGTGTAACAACTGCCTGTGCATGGTTACGATTTCATTTAAGCTCTGGCCTCCACTGCTGTGCAGTGCGAGGGAAGGAATGAATAAATACAGTAATTACGCATCATCTGTAATCGTCTTTGACTGATTGCTTAGGCTAATCAGTGGGCAGTTAATAGTTTAAGTTGTTATCAAACCTCAAATGTTACATGTGTTTGGGTGTGTGCTCAGGCCTGCGCCATCTTCCGTTGACGCCATGGGAGAGCAACGTGGTGAACCGCCTGCAGCAGCCAACACACTCCTACCTGGCTCGTAGCCGCAGTGCCATGAGTCTGTCTGGAGAGCAAACAGGTAATATATACACACATCCCACATGAATGACCCCTCCTGGCTCTTATGGTCAATTGTGAGTGAAATAGAGAATGTTTACAAATGCCCTTAAAACTCACAGCTCATACTGTAGTACGAGAAGTATTTGCTGTATGCTGTGTATATTTTAGCCTCTTGACCATTACGGTTTCAGATGTTAATCAGATTTGGCCTGACTTAAAGCATTACACTGTCTGAAACTTCCTTGCCCAGTCTGTATCAGGCACTCAGAGTTCACACACACACACACACACACACTTGTAAGCTGTTCAGGAAGTACTCTCCTATTATCGTTCCCTGTCTCCCACTGTTGTTACCACAGCAACAATGGCTTTAGATATTTTGTTGTGTGTGTGTGTGTGTGTTATGCTGAAATATGACTTCAATAATGTAAATGATTAGAAATATTAAATATGAAAGAAGATACTGTGCAGGCCCATATAGGCTGTATGTGGCCATTTTTTTGATGGCCCAAAATTAATGCGTTTGTTTGTTGAAGTGCACTACTTCTCCTGGCATTTTACAACATCTTGTTGTGTATTTCTGCCTGTTTCTATTGTGTCATGCTGTGTTTTCCTTTTATGTATTTTTTGAATAATCTTACTCTCTTACGCTCACATAAACCAGAACTCACATCGACCCGCATGCAACGCACTGTATCTTCTTTTGCTTTCCTCTACTCCACACACTTTTATACATTCAACGTTGTCTGCAGTGTGTTGAGGTGCACTTCTTGTGTTTTTTCTGTTTTTCTGCATGGTCACTTCCTCGATATGGTGTCGGGTGTAATGCATCCATAATAAGTAGTTTATTCTGACTGAATGAGTTGCTTCCAACACTGGGACCTTTTAAGAGTAGGGATTGGTTTTACAAACCACTCATAGTTTAACAGCACAAAGTGAATGAACATTTTCCATATTGCTTTGTGGTGGGTTTAAAAGTTGTCAGTGTTTCTTTTTCTTAATCTCTAACCTGGCCAATCAGCCCTACTGAATCCTTCTTTAAAAGCATAACATTAATTTCTTTGACATACAGTTCCCAAGTGATGGTTGCAGTATATTAACAGTTTTGCTTCCAATCAGTAGCACTAATGCCCTTTTTCTCTTCTTCTCTGTTTTTTACCAAACATCTTCTTTTCATTCCTCTCAATCCTCCACTGGCCTTCACAAACTCATGGCTTCTCTTTGCATCCTTCTCATTTCTTCCTCTCCTTCCCAATCTCTCGCTCCGTGCTCCTGTTTATCAAACCCTTGCTCATCAAACCCTCACGCTGCCCTGATCTATACCTTCCTCAAAACATTCCAAATTCCCATCTCGTACATCACCGTAGCCATGCCTGTTTGTCCTCGCTCAGTGTCCTGCCACCCCATGGGCTCCATGTCCTTCAAAGCCCTGCAGGCCCAGCCGCTTCCTCACTGCCGCAGCCAGGAGAGGAACCTCAGCAGGGGGGCGGTCTCGTCTACCACCACGACTGCTCGCAGGAGGACCACCGGCAACACACAGGTGGGTCATGTCAGCAACCTGCATCTGTGTTTGACAGAATAGCTAGAAGATATGGGTTCTCAATACAGTTGCAATATTGTCAGAAATGTAACCTGTGACAAATGTGAGGTGCTTCTGTGTTTATGTGATGGGAAAAAAAAAAAAATCATACTTCATTAAATAATACACTACTTGAATCTATTTGATGTTGACAGATTTACTGTCTGTAAACCAGTGTATGAACAATGGTGGTGCATTTTGTTTTGCTGCCTTACTATGCTCACAGTGATTTACTGCTTTTTGCTTCTCTTCTTCTTGTTCATCTTTTTAATACTGATGATGCCCCAGATCAGTCGGACACAATATATCTGAGTATCTGTGTGTCTCTGCTACACACACACACACACACACACACACACACACACACACACACACACACACACACTCACTCTACGCACTGTCCATCTGTCTGCTGCTGTATCACAGCTTATACCATTAAGGTTTTAGAAGGAGGACATCTTTTGCACTTTATATTCCACACAGGGAGCCTGAGACACGGGCATAAACCATACATGTACACAAAAACATTCATAATCCAGACCCAATCCATCATACCGGTGATACCACTTATGTGCCATATTATCTGGATACTGTAGGTCAGTGTTAACGCGAGTGAGGGTTTGGTGCCTCCTCTACAAACCGGAGATGATAAATGCCTTGTGAGTTGGTCTGAGTGAGAGAAGGTTGATTTTTAATTTTGACAACAGTTAGGGTTCTGTTTTTAGGTTGGTGCCATGGCTTGGTGCCAGAGGTAATGCACGGTCAAAGGAAGGCTGTCTGAGTCTAATCCTGTTACTGATCATCATCTGCTGCAGTCATTAGGACAACCTGGGTCGGAACACCCATCTGTACCAACCGATTACTTTGTGTGTTGCTAAGGACGTTTTTATGAAGAGCTTATCAGGTACGAAAGAAAATTCCTGCCCATTTTGAATAATTATCTTTTCCGTCTCCTGCACCAATAGCCGAAGGACCGTGACCATTTCAGGAAGTCATGGAGCAACCTCTCACTCCCATTGGCTCCCATTCTGAGCTTGCCCCCCAACAAGCGCTCCTCTTCTCCAAGCAAGAAGACCAGCAAAGTGACAGCTCCCTCTCCTGGCAGGTAGGAGAACACACCCATGATGGCTGACAAAATGAGGTACATACTGTAAGCAGATGTGTGACAAATAGGAGTTATTGATTATAGGGAGCAGTGCGGGTGAGGGACGGTGTATCAACTTTGTAAGGTTCGGGAAAAAGTATAAGTAAACAAGGTTTCATGAAAAACATTCAAATTGCTAAACGCCAGTAGAATCACATTTGCTCTTATTTTAGCCAGTACTTTATAGACAGCTTTTGCTGTTCTTCCTGCACACAGGCCTCCACAAAAGACAGGAGGGCGCCCCCCGACCCCCAAGCTGCTTAAGTCTCTGGGGACAGAGGACCCTGGAAATCTTCGTCCTTACAGGATCACACCTGAGAGCCCCCAACCCACCAGAGCCCAAGAAGGGGAGGAGGAAGAGCAGGTCCTCACTCCTCTTCAGCCTCGCCCTCAGCCGCTGGGTCAGAACAAGACCAGTAATGAGCAGACACCAGCAGTAGCCAGCGGTCAGTTACCACTTACAAACCCTTTTCACTACCACACTATCATACAGCCTGGATTGCGGTTTACTGCGTAAGATACACTGGCCAGATGTTCTTCTTTCTTTCATGTTCTTCTAGAGAGTGTAAGCAGTCCTCCAGCCCACAAGCCCTCAGCAGGCACCACAGATCCAGAGGAGGCGAGTCGTATCCTGACTGAGAATCGTCGGCTGGCCCGCGAGCAGAGGGAGCGAGAAGAAGAGGAGCGCAAGCAACAGGAGGAGCAGCGCAGGTAAGCTGGCTGCGCTGTATGTGAACATGTGTGTGATGCAGAGCAGTGTGCAAGGAGATGGATAATACTGAAGGTGTGTGTGTGTCTGCATCCTCGACTGTGATTAATTTGTGGGTCTGCACAGGTTAGCGAAGGAGGAGATGGCTCGCCGTAAGGCCGAGGAGCGGGCAAAGAGAGAGGAGGAGGCCCAGCGTCAGGCAGAGGAGATGAGAAGGAAGGAGGAAGAGGAGAGAAAGGTGGAGGGAGAGAGGCTTCAGAAAGAGAGAGAGGAGGCAGAGAGACTCCAGAAACAGGTCGGAGAAAGTGTACAAGAAAACTACAGACTCAACTTGACAGACCCACCCAAGATGTCTCTTGGTCTCACAGTAAAATCTGTGTGTGTGTGTGTGTGTGTGTGTGTGTGTGTGTGTGTGTGTGTGTGTGTGTGTGTGTGTGTGTGTGTGTGTGTGTGTGTGTGTGTGTGTGTGTGTGTGTGTGTGTGTGTGTGTGTGTGTGTGTGTGTGTGTGTGTGTGTGTGTGTGTGTGTGTGTGTGTGTGTGTGTGTGTGTGTGTGTGTGTGTGTGTGTTAGAAAGAGGAGGAAGAGTCTCGACAGAGAGAGGAGGCGGAGCGACTGAGGCAGGAGAGAGAGAAACACTTCCAGAAAGAGGAGGCTGAACGCCTGGAGAGAAAAAAGGTGACTCATGTTCACACACACTTGTAATATTCCTCATGTGCAGTGTGTGTAAAAGCTCTTTTTTCCCCCCCCAGCGTCTGGAGGAGATCATGAAGAGAACAAGACGTTCAGACCCAACAGAGAAGGTAAAGGTTAAAATAAATGTGGTATCTGACTAATCCTAAAGAATCTGTGTATAGTGCTCATTCTCTTTGTATTCTTTCCCGTCTGTAGAAAGTTGTTCCCAACAGGAATGGAAACAGTGCAGGTAACTGAATTGACCTTTTTCTATAATCATACACATTTTATTTCAAAAGAATGTATAATCACTTTTGCAGGAATATAACTTTCCTGGCGTACCTTTTTAAAATATATCCACTGCAGTTGTTCCCATGATGCTGTATCTCACCGCCGTGTTGGTTTTCTCTCATCATCAGTGACCCCTGCCCCCCCGAGTCCATCTGCAGTGACTGTGTCACCAACACACAATAGCAATGGTCGCCAACCTGAGCCCAACCCAAACCCCAACACCACCGCACTGAGCCATCTTAACCAGAGGTAGATGAAATGCACAGCCAACACATATCATATAACATACATTTTTGACTGTAGATTGTCACATTCAGGGTGCGATTTCCCGTGCACGAGGATGCCGGCTACCAGCGGCAGTTGTTTAGGGTGACTCGGAGCCGGCTACAGGCACCGCCAGATGACGGTCCTTTCAGGGGCCGTGTAGTGGAGTTTAGCCGGAAAAAGTTAACGTCATGACAGTTACGTTTAGCCACCAAAACAACTAGTTAAGTTTAGAAAATAGATAGTGGTTTGGAGTAAGACATTCCTGAGGAACGAACGAGCGTTTCCTAGGTTAAAGTATTTTGATTTCGCCGCTAAGTAAGCTCCGCTCTCCGGCTTGAAAGCGCTCTTTTCCATTGAATATTGAAGTGCATATTGAAGTGTTTGGCCGAGTGGCACTATGTCCATGGTATTGTAAGGGGGATTTAATTATTGCATGTTTTGTTTTGTTGTACATGATCAAAAAAACATCCCCCCCCTCTGTTTTTTTTCTTTTCACAAATCGCACCCTGTTCACATTAATGGCTGTAATGAGAGTAACATTTTCCTTTCCATCCTCCTTCTTTTTCCAGGGAAAACGGGGAGTTTGAAGAGGTGATTGTACTGCCTTCACATTCCAGGTTGTCTCCTCCTGAGGGAGAGGAGCAGCAGCAGCAGGGGGAGGAGAGAGCTCCTGTCTTAGCCTTCAGGGAGAACGGCCTCCTAAAGCCTCTAGGCGTAATAGAGGACATATCAGCCCAGCAGGGACCAGGTCAGTAAGCATCCTCTTTCTGCTTTGCCCCTGTTTCTTTCATTTGACATCATCTACGACACCCCTTCTTCATTCTGTTAGTATAGTTGCAGAGGAAGTCTCTTACTGTGGTTAGCTTTTGGTGTGATCGTCTTACATAATAAATCTGATGTGATAAAGTTGATACTGCTCACAGCATTAGAGAACAAGAGGGTATGTAACATGAGTCTGCTGGATTAACTATATTTAGCACATACAGTACAAGTTTCCACTAAGTCTACATTAGCAACCAAAGCACGTGTACCATTTTTCTCAACTAGTTGTTAGCACAAGGACAAACTAAGCAGCATGTTTTTTTTTTTTCTTCCAAAAATCGAGACTTTTAGATCCTTTTTGAAGAGGTGGGTATTTTAGTTTACCTTAGCCTTCATAGCAACTGACGGTTTTCGTTGTTGCTGTTGGTTTTTAGATGTTGCCTGATGCCCTGTTAGACCGACATGATTCCACACCCAGAGAGACGGGAAGTGAGCTGGCCAGAAAGAGGTAACACAGAGCTGTTGGACAGAATCAAAGGAAGGACTCGCAGCATCACAGCCAGACACTGGTTTTACTTTCTCGCCCTCCCGCGTCAGAAGAACACCGCAGCCATTTCCCAAAGTTGGCATCTTCCAAAGATCTCCAAAAAGTGTCTCCAGAGAGAAGTTACTTTTCTCTCAACAAACTACCTGGGGAACAGATCGTCTCTCTGTCTCCGACTACGATAACACTTGATCATTATGTTCCACCCACCGCTGATTCTGAAGTAAATGTCCTGAAATCACAGGAGGATTAAATGCCCTGTGTGTGTGTGTGTGTGTGTGTGTGTGTGTGTGTGTGTGTGTGTGTGTGTGTGTGTGTGTGTACTAAGATCAGTTTAAGTCTTCAGCCATGATACGTGAATAGATTTTTGTTGTTGCTGTAGAACACACTGTAATCAGATTGACAAAATCAACAATGTGACGTTAGAACTGGAACTCACACAACAGTCTCTGAATTACAAGGTTTCATTAAAGTTTCAATGTTTCTATTGAAATGTTACAGAAGAGATGGGATATAGGAGTGTCAGTGCATGAAGTTGTATTAAGACTACAGGAAAGAGTCATGTAATGTATTTTTGCTGTGTCTACAGTGTTTAACACTAGTTATTATTGGGGTGAGGAAGGGGCGTTGGAGTCTGGAGTTTAAGTTAAATAATGACAAAATGAAAATACTGTTCTCAAATAAGAATTAGGGTGTAAACTACTGATTTTTTTGTTTAGTTTTATTTAATTGCTTTACAGATGTAATGTGATTCTTTGTTTTGTCCTCAGTACTGTCTTTCTGTTTAAATTGAGGGGAAAAAAAGATCTGATTTGATGTTAAGTTAAGCCCTTTCTTTTCATTTGTTTACCTTTTTACATTTACCCCATCAGTGCTGCATCCTACGTCCTGTCACACTGTCTAAACTCAGCCAGTGTTGGAGGACTCAGCTGTAGCTTAGCCACCTTGTGTTGGAGGTGGACTTTTGTTTTGGCCAAGCAAACTACAAAATTTACAAAATTTGTTGTTGTTAATTCTGAAATCTAATTTGTTTGATCTTTTTGATTAAGGGTTAAGAAGAAATGCTGCTAATTTAGACGTTCCTTTGCCTTACCGCATTGTAGAGAGAATGAGGTGACGTGTCTTTCTCACTAAAATGAAGATATCCATTCCCACCGTGAGCGTTGACATTCTGGCCACATGCCATAACTCTCTAGTGGCTTCCGTTTGATTTATGTTAAAATTATGAAAGATTATGAAGAAATGTTATGTCATCATTTGAGAGCTATAATGTCAAACGATTGGTCCTTTTATACAGCTTTTCACTAATTAAAGATAGGAGGGGGATTATAGCAAATTGTGGAACCCAACCATTACACTGCTGTGATATTCACTTCCATCTTTTACACAACCTTCCAGTAATGCTGCTCTCTTAGCATTTGGGTCTTTGCACTCCTCAAATCTTGCTGTACCACCAAAATGGAAGGATACTCATGTCTTGGTTATGTAATGCTGGTTTCTGACAGCACTACATAGCATGCTGTTCATGGTAACTTGACTTAGCCTGAAAATAAATTGCTTGTAAATTACTTTATACATACATATCCTATAAATTATGTTTAGAAGTTGATATATTTTGCTAAGACTGACAATGCTTTAAAAAAACAAGCCCTTTACTTCAGAAGACGGGCTGTGGGATGAGATCTTGTAAAACTCAAATCACTAACTGTTGCAGCGGTACTGTTTGGGAAGTAAATAAAACTTTTTGAATTGATTACCTATTCACTGATGTAGTATTGCAATGATTTTGTCCTTTTTTGATCAAAATACAGAATAGTGCACATTGAAAACGTAATACTTTGTAGATTTATTTTAGCATGAACCAAAACTACAAACAAACAGCAGGATATACAGAAAATGTTTTTCCAACTGTGTAGAAAAGTAGCAATGTTTTGTTTCTTTTTACATGTAAGGAGAAAATGGACAGTTTGACAGATTAAGAAAATATTTACATTTAATGAGAATACTGGATAGAAAACAGAATTATGCAAGTCCAGAGACAAGATATTTTTCAAGTGTGTGATCCTCCATTAGTAACAAGATAACCACAATAGAGCAAAAATCCAAAGTGCTTTTGCACATGTTGACGATGTGTAGTTTTTCCGAGAACTGATGGCAAGTTGGTGAAGTTCAGACCATGCACACAACGCCAGGATGTAGGCCTTTGGTGTGCTAACATCCAGTAATGTCCACTCATTCAAAACACACAGCAGTTGCAGTCTTTTAGCACAACTTTACATCACTGGATCTCAGGAAATTAAACTGCGCCAGTTTCACCAGTAGAAAGTTTTGGTGAGGAAACCGGCGGCAGCGTTGAGCCAACTTCCATTAGAATCTTGCTTAGCTGTGGTGCGGGAAACCGCTCGGTCGACCTCCTTCTCTGGGCTCTCCTCTTCTTCTGGGAGGTAGTCGGGTAGAGCTGAGTTTTGCTGCACTTCCCCTCCACATGGGTTCAGAGGGATGAAAACCTGAAGAAAACGATTTGAGAGAAGTTAAGAATTGTTGGTTATTCTCCTATAGATACGCAAATAGTATACTGTCTTCAACACAGTCAAAATGTTTGCTCCAAGACCACCACTCACCTCTTCTCCTGCCTCATTCTTCACCACCTGCTGGGCTGACAACACCTTAGTGGCAGCGATGGCTGATGCCAGACTCTGCAATTTCAGAAAGATCAGGGAAGGAAGTGACTGGAATTAATAAACATCAGCCAGAGATCAGATTTACTGTTTTCTTACTCCAGATTCCTGAACCATGTGTAAATCAGTGGCTTTGATAATGCAAGAATATGAATTGTGACTATTACGAGAGATAAAAACTAATATTTTAGGAGGATGGTTGCTTCCCAAGCTTGTGTTTTACCTCAGTGGGCAGGTCTGAGCGGATGCGGACGGTGCATCTCTTGGAAGCCATCTGGAAGGTGAAGCTGATCACTCCTCTGACCTTCAGAAGAGCCTCCTCACACAAGCCTCGCGTGTTCTTAGTAAGTGAGGCAGACTGTATTAGTTAAACTGGCAATAATAATAATCTGCACTGTCATGCTTAGGAGTGTATATGTCAGTGTGTGTGTTAGCCTACTCACAGTGCTATCCAGCCCCTGGATGTGCAGAGTGACAGACTTGGCCTTCTTGTTGGTGGAGTTGATAAAAAACTGGGATTTCTTTCTCCTCTCCCTCTCAGACGTGCGTGGCACAGGATTAGCAGGTGCACTCAGAATGTCAAACACCTCCTTGGCCAAGGCTGTGATGTCAATAGACAGGCCCTCCCTATATGGAGAAATATGTATATTTATACTATATTTCGCTACTCAAATGACTGAAATGAAATACAATGGCAATTCAGTCTGTTTATCAGGCTATTTAATCCTATGTGTAGGGGGACTGAACCTATACGTATCCATCCACAACTAATGTTAAAGTACTAATATATCTGCGCTGTAACATGAAATAGTAAATGCAAATAGGAAAAATGTATTGGAAATTTCGAGTTAAACCACATAATCCTGCTAAGAGAAAACACTCCGGACAGTTCAGGAAAACATGAGTGCACATCAACATGCAAAGGTAGCCAAGATCCTGTAAAATAACCATCCTCTCACCTCCCAGTTAGATTCTCCAAGCTCACCATCATACCCAGTTCATTCTTCATGGTGGAGATGTTGGGGGACAACTCAGCCAAGTAGCGCAGGGTCTGAAGACAAAGGAAGGCAGAAAAGGGATTAAAATACACACTGCATTTGTTCAAACAGGTACACCCATCTACCCAACGCGCTACAACTTATCTATAGTAAACTAGGACTGGGCGATATGGAGAAAATCAAATATCACGATATTTTTGACCAAATACCTCAATATCGATACAGAGACGATATTGTATTGTTGACTATTGGTGCTTTCACAAAATATTTACACAATGAGATTTTTGATAAATAATCATCAGTAATGTGGATATAATGACTAAGTGGGTAAAGGCAAATAATAGAACAGTTACAACAGTGTGGTAAGTTCAGAAAATGAGATCACTTTACTGTAATGCAGCCTTTAAAACCAGGAAAAGACAACACTTGTGCCATATTACGATATCCAAAATCTAAGACGATATCTAGTCTCATATCACGATATCGATATATTGCCCAGCTCTATAGTAAACATGCACATATGTATGACCGTGGTCTGGGTGAACACTCTATTCTGACTGGCTGCAGGGTGTCCATTAAAAAGTGATATAGGACATCTACTAAGTAGTTCCAGTGAAACGGACTCTTTTCCACTATAAATGAATGTGCTACATCAAAAGAAAAAGAAACATATCTGATGTACACCGAGTAGTCGTTTAGTGCCTCTTCCTCTGAACACCACAGGATGGCGCTAACACAAAAGCTGCAAGAAGAAGATTACACTGCTCCTCTGAACCTACTTTGTTTCTCAGCTATTAAACTTTAGATTTTGACTGCAAAACACATGAAGATATAAATGAATGGTGTCAAAAAGTGTTGTTTGGTAAGTGGGTTACGACCCTTCAATCTGTCCATTATCAGGTGATTAATGGAATCCTTCTGGCCTGGTCTTGTTATACTTCCAAGTTCTGGCCTTAGCATCGGCCATTAATTCCTGATAAATGGACACCTCGTCTGGCATGTATCCTTTACATAAAACACGGAATACTTATGTTATGTGTATATTTAGCAGAAGGGTAAACCACGAAAAGCACCAGTCCAGCCTCTCTTTCCCACCTGAAGAGTTGCGAGTAGCACGTCTGGGTTCTGGTGGTCCAGGAAGAGAACCAGCCCGGGGAGACAGCCCTGGTCCTGGACTATCACTTCTCGGTTCTGCGGCTCAGAGGCCAGGTCCCGCAGCTGACGCACCACCGACAGTGCATCCATCATCTTTGTTACCTTTAAGTTACCGGACCTGCAAGCGAGAATGGTAACGTTCAAGTTATTAAGTTAAGTGTGCATTTAGCTTGATTTAGGTTAACGTTATAATTTATATATAATTGCCACGATGGGCAAAATATGGGTTACGTTGAACCTGTTTATATAGCTAGCTAACGTTAACGTTATAACGTTAGTCTAGCTAACGCTATGCATTGAACTAACGTTAATATAACTAAATGGATGATTTAAGCAACATTACGGTCAATGATGTTGCTATGTTTTAAGAAAGGAACATCCATAGATATACGGAACATCAAGGTACGGAGTTAACGTTAGCTAGCTAATTGGTAAAAATTGTAATGTCAAGTCGTAGCGCTAGCGTTAACGTTGTGGCTAGCTAAAGAAGCTAACGCTAACATTGGCTACTTTTGAAACGTGAAGAATATGGCTAACTTAAGAAAAATACATTTTCCATTATTTCATTGCACCGTTTGAACATATCATTACGAGATTGCTACGACACATAATAATATAAGTGCCCTGAAAGTGCAATACATGTGGTTAATGTAAGTTTATTGCGATGTTTTGTTTTCTTACCCAGAAAAAGAAGTAGCTCGTGTATCAAGATACAAATTTCGTGGTAGTAGGTTTCGTAAAACGCTATTGGTCGACGACCCGTTGCCTCCGCTGCTTGATCGCCCACTCCTATTGGCTCCTCATACTACTTCTGCATCTACAGCCAATCAGAGGAGGTTTTGCTGCTGCGGCTTTATTTGACTTAACAGACTTGCATGCTACTTGGACGAGTGAGCTCGGAGGAAAGCTGCACATTCTTAGTGTTTATATGCAGTTACAGTTTATATCATCGGTTATTGTGAAGATATCGGACAAATGTAGCTACAAGGAAACGTTTTAGCAAGAAAAGTCCACGGTAAGTGCACACATATTTCTGCTTATTATCGCGCATGTTTCCTGGTACCGCGGTTTACGTTTGATGAGCCGCGCAGCTCTAAAGGGACACACTGCGGGGGTTAGAGAATCACAACGCAATATTAAATAACACTTATATCAGCATATTTTAAAATAATGCAATGTATAAAAAAAATAGATAAATTAAATAAACGCAAGAATTAGGAAATACAATGCAGCTGAATCCAACGGTACTATTTAAACATCAATTCTTCGACACACAGGAAGCCAGAGTACAGCTCCGAGAACTGGACTGATGTGGTCTCGGTGAGGACTCAGCATCCTTCTGAATCAGCTGCAGCTGTCTCCCCCACTTTTCAGAGAGGCCTGTAAAATCTCCGTTATAATAGTGAAATCTACTGAAGATAAAACCAAGTTTAAGTCTCGCTGAGATACATGAAGTTCTTAAATTATTGCAATAGTTTAAAATGTTTGTAATCGTCCTAATGAAGATATTAGACTTTATGTCTGAGTCCATAACTAACTTTGCACTAAGATTTCTGGCTTGATTTGTTGTTTAGTGATTCAAGTACTGTTTGAGATCGTTCTGTTTTATAGCCGAAGTGGTATATGTTTTGTTTTGTTTCAGGTGTAAAGTATGTGACTTAGTGGCATCCATTCTGTGTTGGCCTCATACCAAGTTAGTAGTCAGCAGAAAGAGGAGCTTTGCAGTCATCAGCTGGTGCAGAAAAAAGTCCTTCCAATGTCTTTAGTCGAGGATATCCTGGATGTGCTGCGCGTTGTCCTGGAGTACTTTGGCGTGCCTCCAGACATGGTGAGTGTACAGACACAGTTCTGTTATAATTATGTTATCCAGCAATATTATGGGTTTACTAGTTTGTATGGGTGCCAACTATCAGTCTCACCACTCCCTAAAGGTTAACTGATTGAGTGAGTTGTAAGGATGGCAATTTTCAACCCAGATTGATTATATGTGTGCATGTGTCTTCTTGCCTGTAGCTGGTTCCAGTTTGGGACAGTCAGCTGTGCGGCCAGTATCGCAGCATTGTGCGGATGATTGGGACCAACCTCCCACTGACACCTACACCACGCGTCCACTTTCAGGTACTGTGATACTTGTGTTTTCTATCAGACTGAAGATTGTCTAAAATGACGTATTTATCTTAACTCGTCAAATTCAACACAGCCAATCGAGTGAAACTATGTGCTTTTTACAAACAGTTGTTTATAACAATACTAAAAGAAAAAAGATGGGGCCGTGTTTAAATTATATATTTGTCACATAGTACTTACTAAACAGAAGCAATACTGTATTTTAAGCTGACCTAAAGTGCATTTGTAATGTGTAAGATTTTTGTATTTTGACACACACCAAAGACACTAGTCTTTCTACAGTAAGTTCTACAGTAATGCTCCTTCCTCGTTTCTCTTTACACTCCTTCTGCAGAATCGTGTTCATATTCCAACATGGCATCATGACTTTACGTAAACATACACGGCACTTTCCTAAAGCCAAATGGCGTGTTATCTGTACGCATTTTGAGCTATCCACATGTACGTCGTCTACGCTGTATACAGCGGATGTAAACATACACACCACATGGCACCGCTGTTGTCCGTTGTTATTTGTGTTATTGCGAGAATGTCACACGCCTGTAAAAAAAAAAAGAAGAAGAAGATGCTGCTGTCTGTCATATTTAAGCCCACTAACAAATGTGATTTTCTCAGGTTTTTATGTCATGCAGTCAGGGTCGCAGTGTGTAATCCTTCCTTGTCCATGTTTGGTCCTTAGATCCCTCTGCTCACCGACAGGCCACACGGCCGTGTGGACATCACTATGGATACACCTGCCATCCCTTCGTTTGCTGATGTCCTGTGGGTGTTTGAGGATGAGGGGGAGAGCTTCGCCAAGACCAGGTAAGGACACAAATCTACACAGTGCAAACACGGTCAAGGTAATGTTTCCCAATGCAAATTTACAGAGAACAAAACCATATTTGCTGTTCATCAGACACTAAATTTTGCCCTAATAGCAGCAAATTAGTGGATCGTATATTTAATTAATAGTTATGAGCCAAAGATGATGTCAGTTATTCATTGCATTAGTACATGAAATGCACATTGTCTTTGTTCTTTTCTCAAGCACGCATTAAGGCTTGCTTTCTGTAGTCAGGCGTAAAAAGAACAAGTTTAAGCTGCCAGTTAAATATACCCACTCTCTTCCTGGCATACACACCGTGTAAACTGGTAACTAAGTTGTAGGCAGTCTGTCTGAGCAGGAGAACACTGATCTATGTAAAGAAAAGCACTGAATTGGCCGTAGTCCTTCTGGAATAGAGACAAACTGCGCTGTCTTACAGTACACAAAATAATTTGGTCATACATTAAACAGTCCAAAATGACCCTTAAAGTGTTTATTTCTGTAACTACCACTTAATTCCCTTTCTTTCAGACAGTTTAACATAAATAGAAAACTAATGTATGTTTTTATTAGGAACCATTTACCTCCAAAGAAGCAAAGCAAAAATGTGGGGAGATACCCAGGACCGGCCCAGAATAACGCACAGAGAGGAGGCCGATCTTTGAGGCAGAGAACTGAGCCAGATGCCCTGAAGAAGATCACAGCGCTGGAGAACGAGCTGCTCAAACTACAAGCTCAGATAGCCATGATCGTTACTGCCGCTCCAGCCTCAGGTACTTTGTACCTCCTTATTATAAAACGCACAAATGTGTTCAGCATGTTATAGTCTGATTTAACAATAACCTTTCTGTGCTCTGTCAATATTTCCTTAGGTCTGACAGAGTCCCAGAATACTGTAGGTATGCTTTTGATGTCTCCTCCCCCACCGCCAGCTCTCACCTCCACACCTCGCTGTGCTCCTCCTCCTCCTGCACCTCCTCCTCCTCCTCCCTGCCTTGGCTCCTCCGCTAAGACTTCGTCTCTATTAGACCTGATCCGCGAGCGCAGGAAGAACGACAAACACCTTGACAACGGTCAGCTCAAACCCCAGGATTCAGACGTTAAAGGGATCCCGTCCATGCTGGATGTTCTCAAGAACTTAAATCAAGTTAAATTGCGATCAGTGGCAAGGTAGGCATTAGGATTGATAGAATATTGGTCTGTCAACATTTCTGGTTGAGTTATACCAATATTATTGTCCTAAAACAGTGGTTCCCAAACATTGGGGCGTGCCGGAGTCATGACAGGGGGGTGGGGGCGGCAACGCTAAATATAAATAAATAAATAATGTATGGTTCTGGTGCACTGCTAGCAAAGCATGGACAAGTTTGTGAAAGGACTGCCAGGTAAATGTAAAGAAGACAATGAAGCTACAGCAAACACCGCAACTACCAAAGCAAAGGCAACAATTTGGTAGTGGTGACCCCAATTCTATATAAGGAGCTGACTGCCAATCTCCCAGTCGAATTGCATTGTGTTTCTTTGACTATCCCTTCGTGGAAAAACAGCGGATTGTTGCGCACCTCTCACTCTCTCTTGGCCCTTTATGGAGAAACAGCTGATCTCAATTCAATTCACAGGGGCTTCATTGGCATGGGAAACAGATGTTTACGTTGCCAAAACGATTGTGAAATAAAAACAAAATCCTAAAAAAACGTGCTAGGATAAAGTGTATTTACAATTCAAAATCGCTTCATAGAATTACATTTATTTTTTTATTGTAGGTCTACTGCAATCACATGGGAAAAGTAACTACATTTACATACTGTAAATTGTTTTTTTTATCGAATGGATTTCGAATCGAAAATCGATTTTGAAACGAATCTTCAGCCTGAAAATTGATTTTGATCAAATCGTGAAATTTTCTGAATCGTGCACCCCTAGTACATACATGCCTATGCATATTGGGGGGCTGCTTAAAAATATTTGTATTTACAAAGGGGGGGACCCTGCAGAAAAAGTTTGGGAACCACTGTCCTAGAATATGATGGTTTATGTACTAATGTTGCAAATTGCTCTTGTTTTAATTTTTTCCCTGCGTTAACCTACAACAAACAAAAGATTTTCCCTTCTGTGCTTTGTAGATCACCAGGGGGGACACCAGTCGGAAGGAGATGCAGTAAGGGAGGCGCAGCATTGCTTAATGACCCAGCGGCTCTTATCGCTGAGGCGCTAAAGAGAAAGTTTGCCCAGCATCGTCACAACAACTCCTCCGACAAAGAGAACTCACTAGAACTCTCGCCGTTCGGCAGTCCAGAAACACCCAAGGTTTGTTTCCCATAGACACACACATCTCGTAGTCACACCTCTGTCTGCAGGTCTACTAATCTGATGCCTCTATTTCAGGTTCCTCTCCATGTAAGACGCAGTCGGGGGCGCCTCCACGTCTGACCTCTTTGATCTGACCCCAAAATGTCAAAAGTCAGGCTTCCCATCAGCCAATTACAGCACTCACGGATGTGCCTCACAAACGGATTAGTACTGCAGCTACTGTCTTACATTTCATTTTTATGTTGTCTTTTGTTCTTGTAGGAGTGTTTGTCTCACAATGAACAAAGTGCTTGTTTCTGTTACGTATCTCTTCGTTGGGAGGCTTGAATGTATATTTGTGTTACAGCGATTGCTGTGAAGGGTTTTGGTACAGATATTTTGTTTTTGTACAGTGGAGTCTTGTTTCCAGTGTTAATCATTTATCGATGATCTTTTTAAATGCAATAATGTGTTAAAGCGGGCATGCACTGAAGCTTTTAGCCATCTGCATTAATGTCTTTTAAAGATGCAGTAGGTAAGACTTATAAAACTAACTTTCTGTCATATTTGCTGAAACTGACCTTATGTTCCAGTAGAACTACATGAAGCAGGTCATTAAAAAAAAGATTCTGGCACCACCTACAGCATGTAGTGCGATTTGCAAAAATCCACAGCTCCCTGTTCAGATGCACTAATATGGGCTGGGGGGAGGTGTCGAACTACGTTTCAATCACTGCTCGTGCACACGCATTCATTCTCCCTTGTGGGGGGAGGGGCTTAGGAGACTGCTTAGGGCTTTAGCGGGAAGGGGGGGAGGGACTGAGAAGTTGTCGACGTTCAAATTTGTTTGCTAAATCCTGGATCTTCACAATCCTACCTACAGCACCTTTAAGTCACTTTGTGAGGCCTTAGAATTCTTACCTCAACCAAAAGTGAAAACCATAACTGGGTATTGAGATTCACACTATTCTATGCAACTGCTGTTTCAAGTTGTTCTATTTTTATTAAATTGTTAAAGTGCACTGATCAATTTTTTTGTTCTTGTGTTTGTGTTCTCTAATATTTCAGGATTTATGTCCAAATCCAGTTTCAGTTGAAATTTGTAACTGAACACTGTCACCTTTTAATCTTCAAACTGCAACAAAGATTGCAACACATTAGGGTTGTGCACATGTCATTTACATATTGTTGCTTTGTTTAAAAAGCGATCTCTTAAGTACTGCTACTATGTCTTTAACATGCCATTTCACTCAGATATTTGCCTTTTGACAATTGTCAGTAGTTGGTGTGTCACTGAGCTGCTGTGACCCTTTTTGCCATTGACGACTGGCCTTTGCGCACGGCAGGGTTGGTGATATCCTATGTAGTGTCTTGCACTAGAGTCTATCTCTACTATTCTCTCATTTTGGACAGTTGTCGAATTGACCTTTTTTAAACCCCAATGGCTGCCTTTGCTTTTTTCTCCAAATGAGCCACTGCAAACTGTGGACCAAAAGGTGAGTATAATGTTTTGACTTGGAGAGAAAGTGACCTTAAATAGCCTATATTTTATAAAAACAAATAGATAGAGATAGATAGATAGATAGAAAGTGTAAGCTACATACTGCCAGATACACATTTTTTATTTAATAATTCAAGTTTATCCTTTTTAAACATTTATTGTTACATTATTTATTATGCTCACTTTTTCACCCTTAGTGCTTCTGCTCACTGGACGTAAAAGTGCGCATGACCTTGCAAGTGACCAAGAATAGGCTTTAACATAAATCAGAGAAAGGAATATGTGTAAACTTTTTTTTATCTATAAAACTCACTGAGTAATTCAAAGAATATTCATCTTAACTTGCTGACTTCTTTTGTCTGCTCTCAACTCACCTTATCCCCTGAAATGCTGCTGTTCACTTTGGACAAAACTGTGAGTACTTTAACTGAATCTTTATAGTACATCATGTTTTTCATGTATTTTTTACAAGGAGCACAAACAATTATTTGAAAAAAATATATGGTCAGTCAAAGAGTTTACTGTTAACTGCTGAACTAAACATGGATCCATATATATATATATATATATATATATATATATATATATATATATATATATATATATATATATATATATCACAGAGGGCAAGACTCTTCCTTCAGTCTTTGGCATTCCTTGGGCCAGTAACAGTTTTCAACCACACCACGCAAAGACCGCATCACACAACAGATTTCATCTGAAGATAATGAGATCATAAACCGCATACACAGTCCAATGAGCCATCTTGATGGAAACAAATGAAGCAAATTGAGACATGTATTCAGTGCAAGAAATACACATACACACAACCTTCTAGTAATTGATCTAGAAGAACATTAATTTTATTATACATTTAATGTAGTTTATACTGCTACATTGATATGTAAACCACTGTTGTAATAAACAGTACGGAATTAATACATGTGCAATATTGTGTTTGCACAATAAAACTATTAATAATTGTCAGACATGTAAATGGGGTAAATGACTGAAAGATCTAAGCAACCATCTGATGGATTGTGTATGTATATGACGTTTACCAGAACACAACATACATGTTTTCTTGAAATCCTTGTACAAAACGTTGTTTAGACTTCGCCTCCTCTGTTGTTGCTCTGCTTTGGTCCACTGTCTCAACTGAGAGACGGTTAGTTAGTAAGTAGCATGTCTACTAGAGATGTAAGATCCTTGTACAAAACTTTGATTAGACTTTCCCTCTGTTCATGTTGGTGTGCTGTGGTCCACTGTCTCAGCTGAGAGACCGATAAGTCACTGATTCATACGATCTAACTTGTTCCCACCCTAGAGCAGGGGCGCAACTACCCAGTGTCAAAGGGGTATGCAGCAACAATTTTGATTATATATATATTTAATATTTATTTATTTCTTCTTGTCATTTATTGTGCATGCTACCTTTTATTTACCAGTTGTTATTTTACCTTAATAAAATACCATAGGTACCATAGGTCTAAATGTAGCTATCAGCAACATTGGTTTGCATTAAGTTAGCAAACACTAGCCAGTCTGTTAACATGAATATTTGCAAGCCTCCAAGTTTGGTAGCAAATCTATGCATGATTCCATGGTAAACCAGAGTTATAGCATTAGTAATGTTTTCCAGATTCTTGTCATTTATTGTACATGCTACCTTATATTTACCAGTTTTCAACTCCGCAACCTCGGTTTTGCATGGCAACGGTGTGTTATCCTTCAATTCAACCAAGCCATGTAATAAGCCAGCTGTAAACCCCCATTTGGCTGCTACATTCCCAGTGTTAGCAAAAGCTAGCTAGTCTGTTGACATGAATATTTGCAAGCTTCCAAGCACAGACGTCACACTTTAAATCCTACCTGTTGCCTTGCATCCACTTATTTAACTGCTGTCGCATCCCTTGACATGTCATCTCCTTTTCCCTCTTTCTTTTTCTATTTTTAGCCCCAGATAGCTGTTTTGCTTTATCCATCTTTTTCCATAGACGACTACTCCTACCCGCTCCCTCTTCTATGTCAACATTCTATGATGGAATCTTATAAGACAGGGCGCCTACTCTAGCCTGTTAGTCCTCTAAAATATTATATAACATTGAGGAAATGCAGAAATTATTTAGAAATGCACAACAGCAGCTACATATAAAAAATACCAAAAAAATAATAAATTTTATTTTTGACTGTGGGAAAAAGTAGAAGCCAATGTTGCAAATGAGTATTGGCAAGACTTGACCAATCAGATTTGACTAACTAGCCGGAGATCTTTTGATAATCTTTCGGAACCATTCATTATTTAATATTAGGTATTTTATGTTTCTGTCATGTCACTGTGATGAATGTAGTTTTAAACAGGCAGTTAAAGGTCAACAATTAATCCATAGCAAATGTTGAGTATAAGTATTAAATTATGACCATGTATGCATCTCATTTGAGTGGTTTTTCCTCCATCAAATAAAGGCTCTTGGTAGGTAATATAAGTATGACACATTTATTATTGTGTTTTGATATTAGTATCGTTACAGGGAGTTTCACTGGTCTATGTGCCAGTTTAGTGAAGGTCCTGGGTTTAACTCAGTTATCCAGATCACACAGTAAACCTGTTGTGACCACTTTTTTACCAGAGCAGCATTGTATATGCTGGATAGTCAAAGATTTAGTGTAGTTCATGGTCAATTTCAAAGTAATAGCTTGACAGTTTTTTGTGAATTTGCTTATTCACTTTTTTTTTGTTAGTGTAAAAAGGTTCTCCTCCTTACACAGGGGTATATTCCAGACTATTTCTTGGCTGGGACCAGTAACATCCTGAAGTCTCAGTTGCCTGGAAATAGTAAGGGAGATACAATTCTGTATCTCTTTGTTTGACCAAGCAACAAGTGTCCGTGAATGATCAAATGCCATTCAAAAAATGAAATATATGACCAGAAACAAAATATAAAGAACGAGCATATCAAAATGCTAAGTTGCACTTTGCCAATTTTTATGGCTGTTGATGCCTCAAGTCATCCTCTTCACCTCCTCTTCCCCCTGAAGACTGTGGAGAAGTACAACCGAGTACAAGTTTAGAATGACCTAAAACTACTGATCTTATCACTGGTATTGCAATTATTACATCTAGTAATACATTGTAGCTTTGGACAAACTATTCAAAAGTAAATACATGCAAAAATAAAAATACCTAACAGTAAATGTTTAAATTTAAAAGGGATTGGCTAAAAACTTAAATAATAATCATAAAAAGATACTTTTCCACCACATCTCTTTTTGGACTGACAAGTCATCAAATACCCAACTGTGTACTCTGTGTCTTGATTTTACTTTAAGCAATTTGTTTGCAAGAAAAAGCAAAGCAGAAATGACAGCTGGAATTTAATCAAAGCAGTTAAATGCTTCAAATAATATTGGCCACATATGCGACTGTAGAATGAAAGAAGAAAAATCTCTTTTTACCTATGAGGTAAATTACTGTCAGTCTCTGGAGGATCCCAATCCAGTGTGGCAGGGTCCTCATTGTCATCATGGGCAATTTGGAAAGGTCGCACAGAACTACAGTACAGAGAGATAAGTCAATTAGAAAGGTTTAGCCTAAATTAACAGATATCAATGATAATATTACTAAAGTAAGTATTTCCACATGTTGCATCTACAAAGTGTACAAGTTATTCACATTAACTCTAGTTGTGGGAGACGCTGATTTAAAAACAAGCAGTAAGACATATTTCTCATTCCAGGTGGTATGGTCTGTGAGATATCTAAGAAAAATCTAAATATACAGTTTATATACTGTATATTTGTGTATATATATATATATATTTATATATATATACATACATACATACATACATACATACATACATACATACATACATATATATATATATATATATATATATATATATATATATATATATATATATATATATATATATATGTCTTGTCTTAATACCTTAATGTCCTATGTAAAACACTTTGAATTGTGTTGCTTTGCCTTCTCTAACCTGTAAGAGCCTGAAGCATGCCACTCTATGACATCCTGGCCATGCAAGAAAAACAAAACAGACAACATGCACATCAGAAAATGTATTATTTAAGACTATATATTTAAATAGATTTTGACTTTACACTTCAAATGAAATAGTATTAATCTTACTTGTTGAGAAGGAATGGGGAATGTTTTATCGTCATAGATGACCACACCAGGAAATCCATCAGCATTTTCCACACATTCGATAGAAATCTGCAAAATCTTCAAAAATGTGGTGAGATAATATAATGTATTGTATAATTCCCAACTGTACCACTTTAACAGCAAATTGCTTAAATAAAAATTCTTCAACATGCTAGCAATGCTAATGTTTGAACACGCCTGACTCTGATTCTATCAATTCACCAAGTCGATCCACATCCAAATACAAACAGTAACTTCCCAACCTGCAGTGCTTCCACATTCTTTACCAAGACTTGTACAGGTTTGTTCATTTTGGCCTAAAATGTTTACTTACATGGTTTGTTTTATTGTCGGACGCCATCTTCTTCCTCCCTTCTCTTGCTCAAACACAACATATGTCACACAGGCGTGGTTTCATCACACCATGTTTGTGTTACAAATTGTATCCGGTATTGTCTTAACTAATGGACAGCAATGTTGAGAATGCCAAAAAGCGCTATTTAAATAATTACATAAAACATATTGCTTGCTGAATTATTTCTGATAACTGGTATTCATTTGGGTCCGACTTTTTTGTTACAGAAAGAAAAATCTCTTATTAATTTATGTTACAAACTAAGATTATTATTCATTTTAAAATAACAATCACTGTGAAAAATATAATACCTCTCAGCCTCCATAACAAAATACTAAAACAACTAACTTTAAAGCATGTTTCCAAGGTATTCCCTATACGCTGATGACACATTATTCAACATGTGTTCCCAAACAAAGTGCATAAAACAGTTCTTCATTACCCCAAAACTTAAAAAAACAATCATACCTCTTTTCTTGAGACTCTTGTACAGGACGTGGGTTATTGACTTTTCCTTCTTCTTGTTGGTACTTGATAATCCATCCTCGTTGGTTGAATTATATATTCAACCAACGATTAGATATCTGTCTATGTAACATCTGAATTATATCATCTAAGATCATTTCACAACCCAAGAAGAGGCCAACTACTTGGCTGTGGTAATGAACAAAAATGAAATCAATTTCCCCTTTTGCATACCACAGATGAGCAAGTAAGTGTTTCAGTTCTCGACGGGAAACTTCACAGAAATATGAGGCCACGCACCCACATTATATGGTATGTGACAGGATGTAAACTTGCACCCACTGCTGTGTTTAAGTTTTGTTACACCCAACTTTCCACCGTCACCTTTTCCAACGGTAAGCACCTTTTGTGACCTGTGTTGGTTACAATAGATAGTTATTATTGACCCAAACCAAACGCAAATTGTCTTTCCTCAGTAAAACATCCTACAGTACATACATATTAAGTATATGGAAAAAATGACCACTCCTGTCATTTTTCTATTAAGTAAAGCTGTGTATAAGCATAATTTAAAAAGATATTAAAACTTACAAAATACAAATCTTAATCCGTGATTGTAATAGAAGCTAATATTCCATCGTAGAGATTGAAGCAAAAATGACCAAAAACAAAATTGCATGGCTTTTAAGGATTTGAAAGATAATCCCTCTAGACAATTACTGTTCCAAAAAACAGGCACTAATATGTAATTTTGATTATTGTCTGTAAATGTCACTGCAGGCTTCTATTTGTAGTCTAAACATAGATTGTTTCTACATTAAACAAGTAATCGTTTTTTTTTTATCAACTTGTTTTTCAACCAGTGAAAAGTTAACTTATAAGTAACTAGTTTTCTATAGAAGAATGGACCAATTTAGCTAATATTGGTTAAGCTATAACATTAGTGGTATTCTCATCAATCATTATTTAATTATAAGTTTTGTTATAGTTATGGATACCAGGTAAAGAAAAGTCAAGTCTATTTTTATTGCCCAAAATCACAAATTTGCCTCAAAGAGATTTAAGATCTCTGCCACATGACATTTATCAAATATACATATGTCCATTTGCGTTAATAATTACAAACTGCTGATGAATACCATCTGACTTAAGTTTAGACACCCAGCTATTGTAAATTTAAAAAAAAATGCTCAATCGGATCATGTTCCTATGTTAAAACAACAGATTTGTAAGCCCTACTTGCTTTAATGTTGGTAAATGTATTGCAAATGACAAAAAGTCTGTGGGTAACAGTGCATGAAGTGCAAATTTTTATGACTTACTGCAGGAAGTCAGGAGGCTCTCTATTTACCAGAGGCCCTGTACAATCATCACACTACTTCATCACTCTTTTTTACTAAAGAAAACTAGTGTCACTAATTAAACGTAAATGTCACTCAATGGATGGATGTACAAGAAAAGTATTTAGGTATATTAAGGCCATAAATTGCTTAAATTAAATCAGTTATATTAAATCAGTTCATCACATGCAAAATTCATCATATTGATTAAAACCTTCCTAAGAATATTTAACCAATTACATTTACATTACAACAATTTTTATATTTCCTCTAAAATACTAAGTGTATCTGTAGACACCTTGCTCTTGGTCCAGAACCCTGCAGGGACCTTGGGCACAACCACTGACCCACTTCCACCACTAGGTGGCACTATAGAAGAAATAAACGTGTTTGGCCCTATAACTCCCAAATCGTACATCGCACATTCAAAAACCATATATCCTCCTGTTCCCTGGATCCAACTGAATCTCCTGATATAGGCCACGCACATTTCCGCCTAGACTTTTATGCGTGAAAAATCGTGATTTATTGAAAACCTACTTTGACGAACTCCTCCTAGACCGTGTGACCAATCTGGCATGTAGCATCTCCAGACTGACCTGAAAAAAAGTTATCAAAATAACTTTTATAGGATAAAAATTGCGCATATTACCCACGAACAAATTTGTGTAGCTAACTATGAAAACACCAACTTTGACATATCTCTACCAAAGTAAATGCTATCAACACGACACAACACTTTGGATTCTTGTTTGCCATGACCCTGTGGGGGTCCCCCACCCATATCTCTATCTCATATCTCATGAACGGCTCATGTGATTTTTATGAAATCTGGAGGGTACCATCTAGGGCCACTCCTGAGGCCACCCCTACAGTGGGGTACTGATTGGTCAAAGTGGGCGTGGCCTATGGGTCCCACGTTTGGATTCACCACATACACTAAGTACCACTAGGTAACGCTATAATTACGTCAAACGTGTTTTTGCCTATAACTTCCACACTACACATCGCACATTAAAAACCGTGATATCGTGCAATGTGCAAAACCAACTTTTTCGAACTCCTCCCAGGCCATGCAACCAATCTGAACGAAACCTGGTACCCAGCATCTCCAGATATACCTGATCACCTAAGTGATCAAAAGAATTTTGCTACGTTAAAGTATGCGCATTTGACGACCAAACACATTTTCCTAGCTAGCTACCAAACACCTCGGCCAAATAAAATGCTATCAGCGAAAAATTTGGGATTATTGTTCAACATCCCACTATGATGCTCTCTACCAAATTTGGCGAAGATCGGCCATTAGGGGGCGCTATAATCAACGTTTATGTGTTTTGGCCAAGCATGCAAATGGGACATTTGTGATCGGAAGTTCTCTACCGTAATAATTGTTTTCGACACGGAAACTTGTGATGCTCGTTCAGCATGTTGCTCTGTGGCTCTGTACCAAATTTGGTGAAGATCGGCCATTAGGGGGCGCTATAGTCAACATAGACCAGTTTTGGCCCTTTTACTCAATCAATGTTAATGGGATATTTGCAACTGCAATGTACTGCAGACCTTGCGGCTCACACCTCTCAATATTTCTCGACGTTTTCCTCCCCACCGTTACGTTTTGGGTCCCGCTTTTGCGCGCTCACCGGGTCGCCGGGTGCGACTCGCACCAGGAGGCTTGGACCCCATCATAACTGCTTGCAGTTCTGGTTTAATTTGTTATTTAATCACTGCTCATTTGAGCACTTCTGGTTAGACACTAACTATGTAGCATTGCTCTGTACTTGTGCAATGACAATAAAGTTCTAATCTAATCCTGCTGAGCTATCAAAATATAAAGCAAGCCTAAAACATGATATTGTTTAAATGTTATATGTTATACACAGTCTGCTCATTATAATGTATCAATCACGCAACTATTTATTTGATTTTATTTGTAGGTATTGTACCAGACTTGCAGCATAATAAAGGGTTGAAAAAGTGAAACATTTGCAGAATTTCAGTTGTTCTGCTTTATCTAAAGGTTAGCCTGTATTTTCTTTTTTTGTAGAATAGAGGAAATTAATTAAACTAAACAGATCACATTTTGATGTCCTTCATTATTCAGTGCTGCTATAGTGTAACTTGTTCACCCAGGCCCTAAATGTGTTTTATAGTTTTAGTTTGTTGAAAGACCTTGGCTCACTCATGCACATATGTGCTGTGTGTACATATTGTAGAAACCTGACATTAACTTTTTTTCCAGCACGTGTCAGTATTGCCTATTAACCCAAGCTTTGACATTGATATAGTCCCTTCATTCCTTCCTTCCTCCATGCCTGCCTTCCTCCCTCCCTTCCTTCCTCCTTCCCTTCCTCCCTTCCTTCCTCCTTCCTTCCTTCCTTCCTTCCTTCCTTCCTTCCCCCGTCCCTTCCTTCCTTCCTTCCTCCATCCTTTCCTTCCTCCCTTCCTTCCTTCCTTCCTTTCTCCCTTCCTCCCTTCCTTCCTTCCTCCGTCCCTTTTTTCACAGTTTCTCGTCCTTCTTTCTACTGTTTTTTTGTCGCTGTTTTCTAAGTTTTTTATACTATTTTTCACCTATGCTTGCCTTACTTCCTTCTTTATAGCGACTTTTTCCAAGTTTTTACGTTTTTATAAAAAAAGTTTTTGTTGCCTTATTAAAACAGCATTTAAATGTTTTTCAGTTACATGGCTGCTGTTTGGTAAATCTATCGCTGGTCAGGGGGTACTTGGCTTAAGAACACAATAAAGGCGCATCACTGAAGTGTAGGCCTCCTCAAGTGTAGCCTAATATTGTGATTATACATCAAAATAAGAGATCAATCTGTATTCATATTGTGGAGCAATTCAAGGTCAAGGTCAAGGTATCTTTATTTTTACCCGAAGGTAACTGGGGGAAGCAGGCTACAGCTGATGTAACAGCCGTTATATATGTTAACGGTTATTTTCAAGCTTTATTTTGAGGGTCTTTTAAAGTTATTAATGCTGCCTCAGCTAGCGGTTAGCCCAATTAGCTGTTAGCTAAACTAACGTAGCTTCCTTTATTCAGTGGTGCACGATGGTTTATGGGATGAGTTGTTCCTTCGCTCTGAAATGACGATATGTACCTTTGACTTTTTGGGGCTTTTTTGTTCGTTTTTTCCCTCAAAATGGTACGTTGTATGCATATGAGTCACGTACCATCTGGTTAGCTTAAGGCATGATCTAAAACTCTTTATAAACGGATTTTTCCAGACGTCAATGGGAGAAATGAATGGGAAATTTACTTCCGGAACCCAAGGTCTCTCAGAGGAGGTGTGGGACTGTGGAGCTCTATACCATGGATGTATTATATCAAAGCCGGTCTACGGAAAGCCTTTCCACTCCCTATTAAGCCCCATTGTACTGAATTTGGTTGCAGTTCCACCAGAGTTCCGCTGGGGGTGGTCACGGTCCAGTGCAAAATGAATGGGGACTCTATGGAGCTAGACGGCTAAATTTGTCTCTTTCGCCTGATTGCTGTTGAACAATCTCAGATTTGATTGTAGTTTTTGCAAGTTCAACATGGATTATAGGTCGAAAATTGAATGAACGAGTACTTATGTCCTTTCGATTTCTTAGGTTGAGTCGTTGTTGCCCATAACACGCTAGCATTCTGCTAATGAATGCTGATTGGTCAGTGAAGGACTGATTACGATCGGAGATCCCGCTTGATGGCATCCGAAGAACCAGAATGTCAGAGTGAATATTTCGGCGTGGTCTTTAAAACATTAGCAAACCTCTTTCTAGCACGTGTATTGACAGGGAGAGCCTGTCAAAAACGAAGCGACTCAGAGCTTGCCATAAAGCAGTATCTCTGGCTGTATATGGGTATGACGTCATTGACATTTTAAAAGGCTTTTTAGAACAAAAACTGTGTATTTTCTTAGCCTCCCCTTTCGAATGCAAAATTCAAATTAGACAAAAAAATGGATTTTGAGGGGTATAGCTTGAGTCCCATTCATTCTGCACTGGCCTGTAAGTGCCCCCTATATGGAACTCTGGTGGAACTGCAACCAATTCAGAAGCCGGAAATAACGAGAGAGTGAAACTTCTTCCCTTATTAGAAATTCTATGAGAACGAGCCATACCCGACTCAAATAAAAAGGCAGAGTGCTCTCTCCCCATGGGGTCGAAAATCAAGCTGTTCCACGCTAGAGGCCTGGAGAACTTCCGTTGTGTAGCTAATCTGGATGCAGCGTTTTTTTGTTGCATTTTTTTTCGGAGTTTGTGTGCTTTTCTTTTTGCATCGTTTTGCAGTGCGTTTGTGTATTTGGTTGTGTTGTGTGTATTTGGTTGTGTTGTGTGTATTTGTAGCGCTGCACATGTGTTGTTTTTCTTAAATTGCTTGTGTTTTGTTTATTTGCATGTGTCTTCTTAAATTGGAGGGCGTTTGCCCCTGTCGGACACCGTATCAGTGTGTTACAATACTTATTTGTCACTTCAAACCTAGTGCTTACATTGGATTGGACAGAGAACACACACACACACACACACACACACACACACACACACACACACACACACACACACACACACACACACACACACACACACACACACATACACATACATAACATTACGTTGATACCATTTTTTTACAGTCTATGCATGACACAAACTAATGTTGGTTGCTGACAGCACCAATCAGGGATCAGAAGTCCCGCCCCGACTATGCTTCAACCAGCCCCTCCCCTCTCGCGCTCTCTGCGGCTCACAGCCACGGCACGCGGACAGGCGCGGCGTGTGATGAGCACAGCAACTTCACCTTCCCTTTTAAAAAAAAAACGAGAAACAAGTAATGTCAGACATAACCGCGGAAAGAGGATGCAACAGTTAACGTTAGTTTTTTAAACCGGTGTCAGCCAGGGCAGTCACCTTTCGGCCTGCTGAATGCGGTTCACTCGTGCGTTTCCCGTGACATGAAAACACTCCTGCACGCGCCTGATTCCGTCGCATTCACTTGCTATCCACGAGCGACCACGATGGTTAAATGTCCTGTTTAATGGTCGAGGTATGTAGACTGGGACTTCATATGGGGATGGTGCCTCCAGAAAGACACACACAGGCTTTTACACACGGAGTTGTTTTGGAATAGGCCTACTAACAAAAAACATACCAATTATGTTTTGTAAGGACCTTTAAAGTGTATTTAGTGCTCAAAAGAGAGTTTATAATGACAGGATTTTAGTCTACCTATGTATGCTATGGCGTTATTATAATATATAATTGTGGCGGTATTGTCATAGGGGGCTAAAATGTTTTGATATAAGGTATAGTGAGTTTAGTGACATTGTTTTGTATGGTACAAATCGTTTTTTGGTGCAGACTTCTTCATATTGGCATATATAACCTATTCTATAAGCTGCTGTGATTGGCTACAGTAGGCCTTCTGTATTATTGCAATGTGTCACATCAGTGTATTGATAGCTTTACTACAGTCAACCCTTAATAATATATCTTAATATAACCTACACACAGGAAGTAGCCTACAGGTAAAGTGGTTGTGCAAGAATTTGATTGTGAAAACAAAGGAGTTGATGAGGAGTTATTATTTTACATTTAAAGTAGAGTGACTGACTGTCATTATGTAAAACAAATATTTGAGCGTGAAGATTCATTCATTCTTAGAAACAGTAATGTTACTTCATAAGAAAAATCGTAACTCACTGTCCACCTCCCAGCTTCATACTGAGCTTTCAAACACAAAGTTCATACTTCAACTTGGAAACCATTTGACAAAAAAACTATTCAACTCAAAAGTCACTTACTAGCTTTTTTCCGGAGCTTTCCAACCCCCTTAGCAGAAGGAGTTTACTCGGTTGTTGTGGAGATAGCTCAGTTGTCATCACTTGCATATTGAGTACCATATGCAGTGTTTAGTTTTGTCTAGCATTTGATTATTTAGTAAGCACTTGTACTTGTTGACTGTTGGAAAGCTTACAGCGTACAGACTTGCCCAATGTAAACAGTTTGACAGAAGCTAGCCATAAGCAGAGAGAGAGAGAGAGAGAGAGAGAGAGAGAGAGAGAGAGTTTGACTAGAGAGCCAGTTTTGTTAAATAATAATGTGAGTATAGAGCTAAAGCTAATGGAAAACATTTGAAAGAGGGCGTCCTGTAAAAATGCAAAAACCAAGTGGGCTGAATCATTGCCTCTGGTTTGTCTCCATCCACCCATTTCCTGTAACTGGTAAACAGTGTGCTAATTTAGATGTTAATCCTCCTACTCAAGGTACACTTGTATGACTATCTTCCTGCAGAGGGGTAACATTGAACACTATGTACAGTAATAACGAGATACCAGATGATGTGTTACTGTACGTTTATCAGATCAGTTGCTTTACCTGGTGTCTATCAAATGTCTTTGCCTTCTTGTTCCTCTAAACCAACAACACTGCGTAGTGCACTCAGTCCCCTCTCACTCTTGTCCACTATGCACACAGATTATAACTATTATCGCCATTACTAGCTATTATAAATAGATGACCTCAATTGGTAAATGTACTGTGCTGAGTCAGCCTGAACTGCAGCACACGACTTTGGGCTGTAATTAGGTTTAGGAACTGAACTTAGATCAGGTGCAATGGCAGATTACCCTACTACAGATGTACTTTATCAATTTTCACTCATCAGAAAGAGATGGGCAAGGTATTGTTGGTGTTTATTTAAAAACAGGGCAAGGCTGTTGAAGGAAAATATTTGTCTGTCAGCACTCGCATTACTTTACATTTTACTTTGGGGCTTGGAGTGAGAGAACAAGAAGTCTTTATAAGTCAGGAGAATTTGCAAATAGAGGCTTGATGTGAATCAGAGGTGAAACTATTAGAATGAATCGTTAAGAGAATTAACTGGTTACAGTTTTGATAATCAGGTCATCATGTAAGTAATTTTTCAAGCTCAAATGTCAAACGGTTGGTTTTCGCCTCTTAAATGTCAGGATTTGTTGCTGTTCTTTGTTATATAATCGTAACTGAATATCCTAACACAAATTGTCACCATAGTTACTATTAAAGTAGCAGTGTGTAGGATTTAGGGGGATCTTTTAGCAAAAATTGAATATGATATTCACAGTTATGTTTTCATTAGTGTATAATCAACTGAAGGCCACCGTATGTTCAGGGGTGAGGGAAAAGGTATTCAGTTGGTTGCAACCTGCAACCTCACCACTAGATGCCACTAAATCTTACACACTGGTCCTTTGACTGGACAAGAACTTTCAAAGGATATAAAACAACAAATAACATTAACATGATACATGTTATGTAGGTTAGAGGCTCAAGAGTAGGTTTTTTTTTTTTTTAGATAATTTTTTGGGCTTTTATGGCCTTCAATTGACCGGTTAGTTTGAAGGATAGGGGAGAGAGGGTGGATGACATGCAGCAAAGGGCCGTGGGTGGGATGTGAACCCAGGCCGCTGCCATGGACTCAGCCTACGTGGGGTGCTCACTCTACAGGGTGAGCTAAAGGTCATTCCAAGATTAGGTTATTTAAATTGTATTGCCACAGCCCTTTATTCAGAATTAGTATCCCATATTTGAAATGATGTAGATCTTATAGTGAACCACTAATATGTTTTAATGTTGCATGCCTGTGAAAGAATAGAAAGCTAAATATTAAGTGAGATTGTGAGGGCTTGTGTGAAAACAGGGAAGAATGGCACATCAGTGTGAAAGAGGTCTCTGAGTGTGTGTGAAGCCTTTTGCAAAGAGGGTCACCATGACTTTTCGCACAGTTTCTATTTATTAGCTAGGTCCATCAATGCGCTTAGATAGCAGTGTGTATTTTGGGGTGTTGTAATATTAATCTCGGCCTCTCTTTCTCTCTCCCTCTTTCTCTCTGCCACAGAGGTGTGGAGCAGTCGCATTTAAAAGGTCGGAGCAGAATGCCTTACAAGTTTGCATGCTGGGTAAGAATGCTAACTGACCTGAATACCGCAGTGCAAATGGTTGTAAATACAGTATATATAGCCAGCTGCAAATTGATGGTGCAAAATGTACAAATATTCGGTTACCGTGCTTCGGGCTGTCACTAACATTTGGCCCGGTATAATCTCTTGTCAAACACTAAGGCATATTTCTGCTATCTCTGTATACACTACAATGTCCACTTGAATGGCTTTTGTTGAATAACAGTGGTGCTCAATACAGTAAGTTTCATAACTCTGAAAAAGTCTAACTTGTTGAAAAGCCTGTACACAAGTGTAAGTGTTCCAGCAGTGTTGAGTTTTACTCTAGGCATGTTTTAAATGTAGTGTCCGACCTGGAGACAGTAAACTGTAGCTGTTTATCATAACTTCAGTCTCAGACCTTGAAGATTCAGACCTTGAAATTTAGCTCATGCTATTTTTTTTCCATAGTAATGTCAAGGTTGTTTAAAAGTTCCCTGAAGAAGTGCGTAGTTGCGTGCAAGGGTTAGGCAACCTTAAACGTGATAAAAAATGTGCAGTAAGGCAGGGTGTAAATTACCAGTGCCAAGAAAATGTGCACATACATGTTCACATACTTACACGTTCACAAACCAGCAGAAATGTAGATACAAAAACAAATACAAACACTTGCCACTGTTTTCTTTAGATGGGACAGTTTATATACTGGCTGACCCACTTTTCTGCAGCGACCTTCCAGAAAACGTCACCAGTATACAGTTTGTACTGTATAATGTGCTGTGTGTGTGTGTGTGTGTGTGTGTGTGTGTGGAAGAGAGGGGTCTATTGGAGCAAGCAGTTCCATTGACCTTGTCGACTCTCTTAATATCTTTCGCTCATTCTGTGCCATGATCTGTTTTTTTTTACTTTTTGTAAAAAAAGTTCTTTTCACACATTCACAGAGTAACGAATCTTAGCTCAGCTTTTTTGTTGCAATTGTTCTTTTGCAACTTTGTTCTCATCTATTTGAAGTCACATACAGTATATGTTTGCCAGTGGCAACATGGAGAAAGTCGTTGGCACTCTCCCACTCCTTCAGACTGATAATAGCTGTTTATGATTGTAGGGCTAATTAGAATTTGTAGGGGTGTCACCAATCTCACTGATCCACAAATCGATTCAATTTAAAACAGTGACGGCAGTGCCACAATAAGAGCTACTTGAAGGACAGAAGGGTACTTTACAACAAAAGTTTCTCAAAGATTTACGAGGAACAATTGAATGACTGAGTACAAGGTGTACCTGAATGCACCATGAGGTCCCGTCTGAGCCCACATGCTTTAACGTCACCTTTCGTTGTTCGTTTGTCTGCATAACTCACGGAGAAGGCAAGTCATACCAGTGACTTCAAGGAAGCAAGAGGATTTTTTGGGTATTTTGTTTCTCTGTCATCTCCCACTCTGGCAGTGGCCATGTTGTCTGGAAAAAGCGCAGCTGCAGGCTACTGGTAAGCAGGCCAGTCGCCAGACCTCAGTCTTAAGGGGGGCATATGAAATACATGGGAGGGCACAATTATTATTAGCGTACAGTATGTATATTTATAATAATCATATACTCTTGTTATACTATTTGCACGTAATCATCACGTTAAACATAACCAACAACAATATGACCAGGTAGCCTATATAGCCTACAACACATTACATAGAAGCAATGTTATGAATATCCATAAAACACTTGACTATACAACATATTAGATGTAACACCAGAAGCATCTCTCAAACATTGCATTTTAAAGCAGTCAACAGAAGGATATGCATTGCTATGCATGTGCCATGAGACACGCACGCACGCACACACACACACACACACACACACACACACACACACACACACACACACACACACACACACACACACACACACACACGCACACAGAGACTTTGAACCTACCGGTACTTTGAGTGGAGGCAGCCTGTCCTCTCTCCAGTCCCTCCTGTCATTTGAAGTTGCATGCTTATTTAAGCTCTTGTCTGTAAATCTTAAACCCCTTAATGAAGAAGTTCGCGTCCGATGATACAGATGTGAATTTCGTGCAAGCATAACAAAATGCGGAGTCCTTTTCCACAGAGTAGCCTATGCAAGCCACTCCCTGTTCAAATACCAGCTAGAGGAAAATTATCGTTTTTTTTTAACCAAACATTTTGACTGGAAATTTCCTCAACGCAACCTGTTTGGGTTTGTCCGTCACACCCCATGATTCAACAGTTAGTTGTGGCCCAAATGCTGCACGTCACGTCGTAGCCTAACTTTCTTTTTAGTAAGGCCGTGATAGGCTGTTGCAGTGTAGATTCCCATCAATCAAACAAAAATCACACCATTGTTTATTTATATTTTTAATGTTTTAATGATAAAGAATGCAACATTAATGCAACACAAAATTAGCAATTATGATAATATAAAATTAAAGTAATTTTTTTAAGAGGTCTGTGCCTCAAGTGGGGGGGCACAAGCATTTTTGGGGGCGGGCCCAGCCCCCTATGGCCCGCCCATAGCGACGGGTGTGCTGGTAAGCTAACGTTACCCTGTGTCTTTAGCTGCATGCTACCAGCCGGTAAGCTGCTTTGTATGTTTTTTTTTCTTTGGACGTGCAAGTAGGCCAGGGTGGAGAGAGAAAACAATATTGGGGTAATCGCTGATTCTGCTTTTGATTTAGACTATTGTAATTAAAAACTCTTTTTAATCGATTAGGATTTGAAAACGTGACACCCCGTACGATTTGGCATCATGGTTGTACATAATAAGTTGGACTAAGTCCATTATAGTCTGGACCAGCTGGACTGTAATTGTAATCTACATATTCTGTTGTTCAGTATGTGACTCTCAAGACAAACAAATCTGTGTATTTTGGTTAAAATCATGCTGTCGTTTCAATAGTCTTAAAGCATGTTCATGGCTTGAAGGAAGAAATTGGGGAAGAACGTGTTGACCGTTTCTGATAAATCAAGTTCTTGCTTTTGGACTTTAGATATTATATTTTAGATATTAGATATTTCTCATTACATGACTACACCCAACAAGAAAATACAGTATTTTACACTACCTGCTGATCGCAGCTACAACAAAACAGTACATGGAGTACGTAGCCATGGTGTATTTTCACTGAGCAGCTGTACATTATGTCCCACTGCCTGCCTCTCACAGTTTCTCACAGCCTGTATCGTTTATCTTAATGCTCTTTGTCTCGTGATTTCTTGCAACTTCTTATGTCTAATATGTGGCATTCAAGGCTGTCCGTGTGTGTGTGTGTGTACGCGTGCGTGTGTGTCAGTACTTTTGTCTGCATGTGACTGTTTCTCAAGGGCACATTTCCACAATGGTTATAATGTAGCACTCCATCCTTCATTATTACATGCATGCTATGAGGAACACAAAGGTCTTATTTACTTACATTCCCCTATTGTATTCATGTTAATTGATATCTGGTTTTCAGCAGTCACAGGAGAGCCTTTGGCTGTGTGTGACATTTTTTTTTAGATACATTTTTTATTACTTTTTATATTCAAACATACAGAACAGAGAAACATAATTGAAGAAGAACAAAACCCCTCTCCCACCCCCCCCCCCTCTGCGGTCTTGAGGAAACAAAACAAACAAATAAACAGAAACCACACCTTGCCTAGTCATTCTCCTCTAGTTCTTGTGGTGTTGAGGTCATTGGGTCTGATATTTGTGCTGCTGCGCTTTTCCATAGGTTGATAGTCGATGTTCTGGCCTTGTTAATCCTTGCTGTAGAGAGCTCAAGCATAACTGTCTAGAAAATACGCCAACCACTGTTTTATACAAGGCGAGTGAGGCGGAGCCAGCGTTGAGCTATCATTTTCTTGGTTGCGGTTGAGCCGGCTAGCCAAATTTTCCTCCGTCTCCCAAGCAGGTGTAATTTAGAGTTGTCATTAAGTAACAAAACAATCGTGTCAGCAGGAATTCAACATCCTATCACATCAGATATTATTCATGTTGTTTTATTCCAGAACTCATGCACGTTTTCACATTCCCAGACCATATGCAGGAAAGTTCCAGTTTGTTCAGGTTAACAGAACGTGCAATAGGGAGTGGGAGTGGCTTTAGAGATGTATCTCTTCTAAGGAGTCCAATATGTCCTATGACATATGTTGAAGTGGATCTGCTGGTGATTTGGGTTCTTGGAACAGTGGGAAATGTTGTCGCAAACTGTCTCCCAGTTAATTGCATTCCCCTCAGGTCTCAGCTCTCATTCCCATTTCTTTACTATTGGGAGTTCTCCTATGGATACTTGCATCAGTTTAGCATAAATCTTGGACACTAATCCTCTCACAGGAAAATCAACAAACCATTTAATGACTGGGTGCGCCTCAAGAGTGTTTCCCCATGGCACTCCATAACATTTTAGGGCTGATCTTAAGCGAAGATAAAATAAGAAGTTGTCCTGGGCACCTCAAAACTAGCTCTCAAGTCTTCAAAACTCAACATGCCTTTCTCATTGAATACATTTTCTAAAGTATAAATACCTCTGTCACTCCATTGGTTACAAACAAAGGGTTTGTTACCAGACATTAAGTGTTCATTGTGCCATATTGGAGTATTCAAATGCTACTTATTGGTGTAGCATAGTTGCTCCTCCACTTATTTAAAGTTGGTCAATGTGTTGGTGATAATAGGGCCATAGGCTAGCATACACTTTTTTGGACACACACCTGCAAAGGCAAGGTCTTGCAATCTTAGACTTCCAGTGAGGTTTTTGCTCTATTTCTATCCATGGAACTGTAGATGAGGGGTCCATCGGTGTGTGTGAAATTTAAGGACAACAGGAAGACTGTGTTTTCAGTCTCAAACAAATGTTGAGTTCATCTGAGTTAACACTGGGTTAGTTAAGGTCATTTAAATCATTTGATTTAAGGAGACTGAGCAGAGCATAAATAGTGTAAGATAAGACAAGCAATATGAGCATGTCGCTGTAGGCTCTGGGAAATTTGGATGGATACATGGATAGATGTTGGATTAAAAAAGAAACATTGTCATAGAGATTGGTGTGGGGAAGGTATGACTCTGTGTGTGGTCCCACTGACTTGACCATGAGACAGTGTCCGTGGACCCAAAGCCCCACAATCGTTCACACAAATCCTATTGGTCAGCTGTTGGTGTAGCAACATATGTAGCAGAGTGAGAGATAGCGCAAGTGAGCTCCGAGTGGGGAGAGGAGGGGCTTTTAGACTCTACAACAACACCGGTGTGAGTGAGACTGTAGAGAGGAGAGAGAATGCGGCAGAAGGAGGGAGCAGACCGACAGTGGCTGACTCTGGGAGATAGATAGAGACGGATTTTCACTTCTCTTCATTGGCTTTTCCCTGCTTCTTTTCTCTGCACTTGTTTTGTCTTTTTTTATCACTCTGCAGCCATTTGCTCTCAGTCTCTCTGTCCCTCTTTCTTTCCTGCTGCTGATTCTGTCTCTCCCTGCAGCCTTTACTCCTCTGTCCAACATTCTGACTTGCTACTATCTGTCTGTCTGTCCTCCTTCTCACCTATGGCTACCTGATAGTCAACTTCCTCTCCTACTCTCTTTTTCACAACCATCCCTTTTTCTCACTCCTTCCTCAGTTTCACCCATGTCTTTACTTTGATCTTTCCTTTCCTTGCACCGGTCTGCAACCTATCTGTTGTCTTTTGGTGTGAGGATGCCAGTACTGGATGGGTTCTGGGGCCCAGATCTCAGGATGCGGGACTCCGGTCTTGGCGTTGAGGTTGAAGTTGGGGTCTGTCCAGACGAGGCTCCCCGCTCGCCAGTCTGGGGGTCTCTCAGGACACCTCCTATTACCTGTGGGGGCCTGTCATTGGCCCTGGAGCTTCCGGCTCTCATACGGCAGCTCAGGGCAGCCTGGAGGGCTCGCAGAGGAGGCTCCCGGGGGCCCGAGAGAAGTCAGGCGAGCACTTGGGTGGAATCAGAGAAGGAAGAGGTAGAGGAGGTGAAGCATGACGTAGAGGACAGAAGCGATCATCTGAAAGGTAACTTGCACATAATACACGTTCCAGTAAGTACAGCTAATCTTATGGGAGTCAGATTTCTCATAAATGTTTAATGTTGTTTGACCCAGTAACTGTGTATGCTACATGAAAACACATCCATTGTAGAAAACAGATATTGTGTGACTTACATTTTTTTAGCACATTCCTTAACAATGTGTAATTTTTTCGTGTACAATTTATTATTTGTCTTATAAACATAGTGGTAATTTTTTTGGCAGGTCACGTTTATGAATAAAGGTCTGGGTTTTTTTGTGGGTTTGTTCATCAGTTTTCGCATTTGAATGTTTGACTTTTGACTCCATGCCTTAGTGCACGTTTTCATTTTTGACAAGGTTTGTGTGTGTGTGTGTGTGTGAGAGAGAGAGACAGATTATCTTTGAGAACTGAGCCTCTGGCCGTATGTTTACGCGTGCGTGTTTGTAATTGACGTGGGTCGAGACGAGGTTCATAGCAGTTCAGATGCCCAGGCAGAGTAAACAGTGAAATGAGGGATTTAGGCTGTAAAGCCAGTGTGTTACCATCTGCTGCGATGCAGCTGTACTGATGACACTGAAGTAATACTATCAATCAAGCTGAGTCGATCTGAAGTGCAACACCGCAGAGATGCAAAGTTAATATTGTTGACCGTTCGATGTGAATTTGTTAAATTAAAGAATGGACCTTGAGCTAATGTTTAATTTGAACATTAATGACAGGACATAAGGTAAATCCGATATTGTACAATTATGGTAACAGACAACAGTGACATGACATTTTTCAGTCTGTACATGCTAATGTTTGCTTTCATATTAGCATATAAACAAGATTAATGAATACTAAGATGGGCAATAAGAGTAATACTTTAACCCCTAATCAGTTGATAATAAAATGGAACCAAGGACATATAAATCTTTAATGTGCCTTTGAAAAGTTATGATGAAGTGATAGGGCTGGGCGATATGGTTGAAAACTGTATCACGATATAAGTTTTTCATATCGGTCGATATCGATAATTATTGATATTTTTTATGACCTATTTAAAATAAGGACCAGGAGAAAAATATATTAAATTTAAAATTTTTATTTTAAACTTAACCCTGCTCTGATTATAATCCCCTCAGTTATAAAAGCAGAAATGTCAAAACAACCATGGAAAACACTCAAATAATTAAAATGTAAACAGGTCTAAAATCACAATGAACACTTAACAATTATCTCTTAACATTAAGGTGCAAAATTAAAGAATAAGTAAGAAATGCTTAATAAAGTGTCATAAAATAGTGCAAAGTGTTAGCTAAATATAAGAAACCTGAGAAGGAACTATTTTCTGCAGGTTTAGTGCTAGGTTGGTAACCTGGCTTCTGGACAGTGCCCAGCATGTCTGCCTCCGTTATTTCTTTGTAGCGTTTAGTAAGGCGCTGATGCAGAGTACCTCTCCATGGCGGTCTGCTGCTTGTGCCGTGTTGCAGCTGCAGATGTTGTTGGACGTTGATGGCGAATACGGCTGTGCTCCAAAGTGTGAGCACGGCTAAAGTGGTAAAACAAGTTTATGGTATTACCAGTGTTGGTGGGGACGACGGTCTGACGACATTGGTCTGACTACGGTCAGACTTATAAAATCCCCAAAACTGCCATACTGACTTTTCCTGTTTTATCAACGATTTCCTCACTCGCTGCGGCACTCACTTTCCACTCCACGCCGGTTCTGTTATTGAAGAACACGAGACAGCGATGTGGCGCAACCAAACATGATACTGTTACATGATTGGCTGTTAGAGTGTCACTCCCTATGTTGCTAAGTTGCCAGAAAGTGAGGGCCTTTGTTCATGCAACCAAACTTGATTCACAACCTCTGGTTTCTTCCAATGGTTTCTTCTGATGAAGAAAAATAAGTTATCGAACGTTTTATCGACCGCATTTTCTATTGATATTGATTATGTGTCTATCGCGATACATATCGTTATCGTTTTATCGCCCAGCCCTATGAAGTGATGATTCATACTGTGGGGAATTACCTGTGCGCCACCACTAACTCATAAGGTGGGAAACGGACAAATGTCCGCCGTTCACTGCCTGTGACTTTTCCTTTGCATCGTGATGACCTCGTTTGTTTGATGACTCCTTACAGAGGGTGAGAGGCTATCTGCGTACTGTTTGATTCACCACATACCAACATGTGTCGAGACACTGTGAGATAACTTGTCAGCGGGGATAGTGAGTCATTCTGACATTTCCGAGGATGTAAAGGGCTTCAAAAAAGACATTTGTAATAGCAAAACAAAGTAGAGAAGCTCACATAATTAAAAGATAATGTGTAAAATATGTTCAGTTTTGAAGATAATTCACCTGCAGAAAAACACTATTAAAAACAATATGGCAAATGAAGGCACATCCTTCCTTTCACTGGCTATGCAGAACAGCCAATAGGAATGCTCTCTCTCTGAAATGACCTGTGATTGACCAAAGTTTCTCGTCACAAGATTGATTTTCTAAAGCCAGGAAACAGAGCGAACAGGATGTACAGAAGTACAGTTTTTTGCTCAGACCACTTGAATTACAGTATGCTGAAAGATTACTATGGAATGTTTGAAGTGCCTACCAGAACTTTAATCAGTAATTATTTTGTTAGTCAGTTAATCGTCCTTTAATTTATTTATCCAAAAAAACTGGTTCCATTCCCCCAAATGTCACCATTAGCTGGTTTCTTAATGTTCTATCATATTAAACCGATTTCTTTGGATTGTGGGCCTGTGGTTGGACAAAACAAGACATTTGAATATGTCAACATGGGCTTTGGGCTTTGCCATTATTCTTTTTTAACTATTTTTTGACATTTTATAGACCAACCAACTAATCAGTTTATTAAGAAAATACATTTCTGGTGTTCTTCAAAAATGATAGGAAGGTTGAGGGAGTAGTCACGGAGAGAGAGAAGGATGTGGATACTGGAGCCAGAGGTAGGGGAGGTATTAAAGATGGACACCACATAAAATGGAAGTATGGAGAGATAGCTAGAGTGAAGGAGGAGAGCGAGATGTGTGTGTCTGAGTGTTTGTCTGTGTTGAAGGGGGTGGGATTTTCCAGATGATGTATTTCCCCCTTTCCTTGCCCACCAGCACACAGGATTAAAAAAGCAAAGAGGCTTTCCCTCTTTTCTCCTTTTCTTGCTCAAACTAGACCAGCAGGACTCTATTTGCATCACTTTACCAAACTAAGTCACTGCCCCCAAACGCATGGAGATGCATAAATAGAAAACGATGCCCCTTTTTTTACTTTATGTTTCATGTATAGCAGCTGAGCCTACACAGCACAAAAAACACACCAAAACCACAACTCATTGCCTTCAAACTGTGCCGCTTTGGCAACACCCACACTTGCCAGACAAGATCTAGCAACCCGAGGGAGTTACCATAGTGACTCCAACCCCATTAACAGGTAGTTTAGCTGCTGAGGTGGTGTGGACTGACAACCGTGGGGACATAATACGCTCCAGTTCCTCACATCTGATCTGTAAATTATTTAATATTTTTTATAGTTTTCAGTTTATTCATGTGAACATTTCAAGCGTGTGCGCTGTGACTTGGAACCTAGTTCTGTTGTGTCTTGCCACTGGCCTCAGGGTGTGTGAGTTGCGCAGAGGCAGTATTCAGTATTCAAGGACCCACGGTGCTGCTGTGTTCCCTCTCCGTCTGTTAGGTGCTCACGCGGCAAGGATAAGAAATACAAAAGGTTACCTTTTCAGTACATACAGTAGACAAAAATGCTTGATATCCATTTAGGAGAAAATATGCTGTCAGCATGTCAGTAATACACATTTCCTTTTTTGCTCCTCTTGTTTAAGAATCAAACTTCAAACAGAAAAACTATTGTTTTGTACCAGAAATGAAGACCACTCCTAAAAACGAGAAAAATTATTAAATGAACAGAATATAGCCTACATAGTCAATTTAGCACCAATCATGCACCATAGCAGCTGCACAGTGGCGTGAAATCCATTCTCCTTGGGCAAACTCAGCCCAGATGCATGATGTTCTGGTGATTCGGCGATGTCAAAGATCCTCTTGTTTTCAGAAAATCTGGTTTATGAGACACTCTAAATCTGCTTCTATGAGGCTGATTATGTTGGGAACACTTTTTCATTCTCTCATCACCCCGCTGCCCTTTTGATTACTTTCTTCCTCTATTTCCTTAGCTCTAGTCTCTACACTCACTTCCCCCGAGCGGTTTATATTTGTTTGTTGCACTATAAGATGAATAAATATGGAATGATGGCACTTTTCCACCGTATGTTTACCAGATAGCTGCCTAGCCTAAACAGCACAAAACACACACACACACACACACACACACACACACACACACACACACACATTCATGTACAGCATGAATCTGCTTTTATGAGGGTGATTATGTTGAAAATCTACACCAGGGAACACTTTGCTCCATTGTTCTCTCATCACCCCTCTGGCAGCTCGACTTATCGTTTAGCCATCAACCTTTTGCTTGCTTTGTTCCTCTATTTCTACACTCACCTCCCCTCTCTACTTACTATTTATATTACCCATATTTTACCCCCTTTTCTCTTTCTGTCTATGTGCAGCTGATGGCAGACTGAACACTGGTCATGCTGGTGTGCTGCTGGTTGAGAGACGAGGCTCCTATCCGCTGATTGACCTGCGAATCCTAAAAAGTAAGTCTCCTGACCCATTTGAATGCAAAACAATGTACATATATTGACCATGTCAGCAATTCTCAGTCTACTAACACAAGTCTTTTTTTTCTCTTAGAAATATATATATATATATATATATATATATATATATATATATATATATATATATATATATATATATATATATATATATATATATACACACACACACACACACACACACACACACACACACACACACACACACACAGTATAATTTTTCAGGAATCACATTCAAACTTTCGAACACTATGATCACAGTGATTACAGCAAATGTGTAACCTTCCAGCTGAGGGTTGTGTGTATTCAATGTATCTTATTTTTGCGCTATAAAAGCAAAGCCCAGGTCGCCCCTGCCAAAAACCGCTACTGACTGATTCACTACTTTGTCAGGTTTCTGCTGCGTGGTCTATTAATGCAAATCGTTTGTAATTTCAGCCAGTGCCCAGCAGGAGGAGGTAGAGGCCGGTACCAGGAGAAAGGTGAAGCGTCAGCTGAGCTTTCAGAGATACTGCCATGCCTCCAGGCTGCTCAGGGGGTTGGTGACCCACACCCCCGGGTCACTACACCTACTAGATGACGAGTACCTGGGACAAGCTGCAGTAAGAACACACATTCACAGCCCATACAAATTTAAAGTACAAGTACCCTGTAGCTCCAACTCTCTGTATGTGTCAGGTATGAATCACTGATCAGTTCTGAAAACAGTCTGTCTTTCTTTACAGCACATGTTATCAAAAGTAGGCAAATGGAACTTTGACATTTTCCTCTTTGATCGTCTTACAAATGGTAAGATGGATGTTTCATGTATTACTTAAAGTTTAACATATGTTATCCCTCACCTACCATGTCCCTTCACCAATTGAACTATTTATGTTAGCATTGTTTTCTTGTTGTTACAATTAATTCTTAGATTAGATTTGAAAGTGTTTTTTCTTTCTTGCACAATAAAGTTATTAAATACATAGTGAAAGGATATTTTCAAACGTACTGCACTAAAAACATCTTTTCTTGAATTAATTTGTGTGCTGTAGGTAACAGCCTGGTGACTCTAATGTGCCATCTCTTCAACGTCTACGGTCTCGTTCACCACTTCCAGCTGGACATGGTCAAACTGCACAGGTTTCTCAGTAAGCTGCAAGCAAGTCTCAGGGATTACACCCACCTACCCTCTGTCCCACTTTGTCTTCCAGCAAGAAGAGATGTAAAAGTGCATCCTAATATCATAGTCTAATTGACTTGAATTTGCTAGGCTCTTAAGCCCAGTTCAGACCAAAGATTGGCGATAAGATTAAACCGCAGCGGTCAGAACTGGCCCGTCGCAGCTCGACTCAAGCCAGCTGATGGCGTCGCCTGCGACTCAGCTGGTCAAGTTGCCAGAAGCTGGTTTTAGAACGTAAGGGACGTCACCTGTTTTAACAGCCAATAGCGAAGTCAGCTTGTAAAGACAGCTACAAACTATAGAAATAAAATTATCCATATTCCATTTTATTTCTGTTACAAACTGTCAACTGGTCGAAATGGCAGTTTTAGACTACGGCTCAAAGGCCGCCTGCGAACACGGTATGTGGTCAAGTGAGCTAGAGAGTAACTGAAGAGAGGGAGCGGTGTTAGAACAAAGCAGTGAATTGCATAAATACGTTGTTTTCGCCGATTTATCGCTAGAAATGCAACTGTAGATGCAATAAATGATCTGTCCAGCTACAAAAACGCCTGAAAGTCGTAAGTTAGAGCTGAAGTATGTAAGATGATACACCGTCTAGCCTCGTCGCATTGGTGTCATCTGGCAGGTTTAAGGACATTGAATGTGAACGTAGAATGGCACGTTGCAAGTAGTTGCAAGTTTCAACTTGTCTCTTCACGAATCTTTGGTCTGAACTGGGCTTTAAACAACTTTCAGTATGGATTGAGACAAAACATTTTTAAACATTTTCATGGTTAGGAGCACTGGTGTATTAACACATAGCATTCCCCCCATTAGTCACCACTTCACAGAAATCATTTACTCTCTAAAAAGTGCACCCGGCGGCCTTTTTGGCGGGGCAGAATGCTCTTGAAAGCTGAGAAGGGAAGCCCAGACTGACGTCAGCTGGGTCTTTTGTCTGCCAATCACTCACTACAAAAGAGTCACAGGGATTGTGTTCCTCACAATAAAAACAGATATGGATAAAGTGAAATTGTTGTAAGGTAATATTAATCCCGTATCCATAGCATGCTAAATGCTGATATCCGATATTGCAGAGCAACAACGAGCGGTGTGTTGCTATGGAAACAAAGTGCACAGTCAGCATCTTCTTTTTGTTCTTTCTTCTTTGTTTTTTACACACACGAAACGTGATGTGGATGTGGAATGGAAAACGAGAGCTAATACTGTGACATTGTAGGTACACAGTTGATTATAAATTAATTTTTACATTACCACATAGATAAGTTATTGTGGCTTCAGTTTCTCCCTGTCTCATACGTTCATTATATTTCATCGGTCCTGATCTCCAGCTACCCTCGCAACCACTGCTACTCTCAGCTTTCTCTGTACTGTGTCTGGGTTTAACACACACCTTTCGAAGCAATTTGACACAGCATCATCAATGATGTTCCCTGGGGTCATCGGTTTTTCAGGTCTTTCAACGTCAGACATCCTCACACAGGCAACCCAGCCAGAGTTGATCAGGCCCCCACAGATCACCCTGCTTGATCCACAGCCAACTCAACGCCTTCTCCGCGGCATCTGTGATCTTCTTGGTGGCTCTCCTGGTGTCTAGTCCAGTAATTCCAAGGAGCTTGAGTACCCTGCAGAGTGGGCTCACACCCAGTCCTCCATCCCCTGCTTTGGTGCTCGCCTACCAGCCCCTCGTACATGACCCTCTTCCTCTCGAAGGCCTCCTACATCCAGATTTCCCAGGGAACAGTCAACTCCCCGCAACTCCACTTGCCTTGTTGTTTCCAACATCAGCACCATGTCTGGCCTAAGTGTGGTCACTGCGATGGTAGTCTGAGATTCTGAGCCCAAGGTTGGCCTTCAGCCGACGGTCCCGTGCTGCAGCAGGAAGCCCCCATGATGGGCTTGGTTGCTGCTGTGCCCTCTTCCCGGCTTTGACAAAGGCAATGGACTGCCTCACTGGTTGTTGCTGCCTGCTATGAGACATCCCTGAGCCCTTGTCCATTTGTTTACTGGGTTGCTGCAGCTGTTGTCAAAGTATGCAATTTGAAGAACTGTTAAGAAATCTAAATTGTGTGTTCACATGCCCCAGTGAATCAAAACATTGAGGTAAAATCACTGAATCATACTTACACATAAGACTGCTCTGATTTTAAAATAAAGCATTCATATAAGAGTTTCAATAGTGTTGCTTAAATGGAATTAAGATTGGATTAAAAATGTGGAAGTTGAGATAATTTCATGGGGCTTAACCTTGTGTGTCTTGCCAGGCATGGTGCAAGAGGACTACCACTCCCAGAATCCCTATCACAATGCTGTTCATGCTGCTGATGTCACCCAAGCCATGTACTGCTACCTGAAGGAGCCCAAGGTAATGAATAATGCTGTATTCTCACACACACACACACACACACATGCACATTATAAGGCTTCACCAGACCTAAGCTTCTCCTTGACATATTCTATTAGCTTCTCTTCCTGAGGGATAATTCCTGCTCACTTAGACTCGACAACACATCCATCCTCAGCCTGGAGAAATCCCTGAAGCCCTCTGACCAGATTAAGATTCTCTGCATCTTTCCCTTTTATTCAGTAATTGCTTTTGTGCCCTTTTGTTGCGCTGTAAAGCACTTTGTGGTGCAGCTATTTAGTTAGAAGCACTTACATAAATAAATTGAATTCAGCACAGCGCACACACGCCAGTGGGTTCTAGATAACAAGCACACACTCACAGTATACTGTAAGATGTCAAGCCTGCTGCTTCTCCGATCTATATGCCATTAAGCATGAATCTTAACCCGGTCACACACACCTACAGTATGTCTGTTATAAATTAAAATCAATATTTTTTAAACTTTGAGGTAAAATGATTTAATGTCAGGTAAATTTACTTATTTTACCTATTTATTTTTTATTTATAAAATTATCCAGAAAGTGTCCTCTACTATACTTAAATCACTATTTGTTTTCCAAAAGCGATGATGAACCCCAAAGGATACAGTTGTATAAGTTACATGGAAAAGTACAAGCCCAGTCCGAACATTTCTGAAATACAAAGTGTGATTTGTGGAGCTGAAGCTTAATTTGCTTGGCTTGAATGTAACCGACGTTCATTAATAGTAAAAGTAAAAGTTATGCAATAAAGCGTTAAAGGACATCATAGCAATCAAGTTAATTTGAAAGGAGTGCAAGTGTCCCTCGTACATAAGGAACAATCATTTCCCTGTCAACCCTTTGTGTGTTGTAGCTGGCAGAGCAGCTGAGTCCTCTGGATGTGTTCCTGGGTCTGATGGCAGCAGCCACCCACGACGTTGACCATCCTGGAGTCAACCAGCCCTTCCTCATTAAGACCAGACACCACCTGGCATCTCTCTACCAGGTACACACAGGTGTGCTGATATGTGTTAGCGTGTGGGTGTAAATGTGCGGTAGGTTTAGTGTCCAGCCTGTAACCGAGTCTGTTTGAAACCCGTTTACAGAACACCTCTGTGCTGGAGAGTCACCACTGGAGATCCACTGTAGGCATGCTGCGAGAGTCACAACTGCTGTCCCACTTGCCTGCTGTCATGTCAGAAGAACATTTACAGAAACACATAATATGAACTTTATTTATAAGGATTCCTTACTCCTTTAGTCATTGAAGAATTGTTACCAAGATACAAGATACAATGTTTTGGCTCAGTGGTGCCCCCCTCTACTTTGCAGGCAGGACATGGAACAGCAGCTGGGCTCTCTCATCCTGGCTACAGACATCAGCAGGCAGAATGAGTTCCTGTCAACCTTCAGAGAACATCTGGACAACCAGGACCTGGACCTTCAGCTCGCTTCTCACAGGCACTTTATACTGCAGGTATACTGCTCATCATATCCATGCATGTTTCACAAACAAATATATATATACTTCATTTAAAGAGTAAAGCTAGCGTAGCTGCACAGTTTGTGTGTGTGTGTGAATCTCTCTCTCTTTGCCTTCAGATTGCTCTGAAGTGTGCAGACGTCTGTAATCCATGTCGGTTTTGGGAGCTGAGCAAACAGTGGAGTGAGAGGGTGTGTGAGGAGTTCTACAGGCAGGGTGAGTAAAGTGTGGTTAAAAAAAAAATACAAAAAGATAAAATACTTGGTGTCCTATGAAAGGGACGGCATGTAGCACTTTAATGCTGTAGTGGTTTTCAAATACCTAGATACCATTAACATTTATTTTACAGCAGTGGAAATTATTTATAGTCTAAATTTATTTTGAGCAAGACCACAACACCCACAAACCACCTGGCTTTATATTAACAGACGATTGAAAGAAACTTACAGGACAACTCAAGACGGTTTTAAGATTGCAGAGGTGGCTGTGTGAGGGTTAAATATACTGTCACCAACATGGCACTATTTCCATAAATATGGGGTTCCTTTCCTTGAAAAACAGACTTTAGCAGACGTCTGGCATCCATGTTTGTTTGGTTTTCAGGCACCTTTGGTACATTAAGCACCAAGTCGGATATATCTGAAAAATTAAGTCTTAATTAAGACCTGGATGTAAATCTTTTCAGAGATTGTCTCTGTTCAAAGTAATTGTATTGATACCTGAATAATGTTTGAACAAATACTTGTGTTCCCTACCTTTTTTTGGCATTCATCAAATTGTTAAAATATTACCCTAAAGATTTTATGATGGTCCGCATCAGCATCATATGTTGTTATGGCATCTCTTTTATTCATGTGGATACTGTTTTCTGAATTTTGGCTATTAACCTGACAGGTGACCTGGAAAGAAAGTTTGACATTGAGATTAGTCCTCAGTGTAACCAGCAGGCTGACTCTGTCCCAGCCATTCAGATAGGTAATTACTACAGTGCACACACACCAAGACCTCTATACAGTATTATCATCAACATGTCCATCAACTTATCAGTAGATGACCCACCTTCGTTATGTTTTTTCTCAGGATTCATCTCCTACATTGTGCAGCCTCTGTTTGAGGAGTGGCACCGCTTTACCGAGCCCAGTCCGCTCAGCCAGAACATGATGGGTCACCTGTACAAGAATAATGCCCGCTGGAGCCGCCTACGATACGCACACACACCGTCAGACACCCAAACTCACTCCCACGCCGAGGAGCCCGGAGGAGGAGAGGGTGGAGACATCTCTTAATCTTTCTCTCATTTCTCGAGGTATTTGATCTTCCTTTTGTAAACAGAGGAGTGGAGTGTTTATCCACCTCCTTGTTTGTCCTCCAGCATATTTTCTCCAACTGCCGGTGGTTTACAGGCTCTAAACATGGGAGCATTGGATGGGAGTCTGGCTTCAATTCATGAGATATGGCTCCCTCTGCTGGAGCGGAGGACCGTAGCCCTGCAGGGGGAAAAAAGAAGATGGAGAGAGATTCATGGTAGGGCAAATGGATGGATAATCTTAGTAAATATGCCAATTTGACAAAGTCATGCCTTTACCACAGTGGTATCTGCTGCAAAGTATCTGAGAAAAGCAGGAAATTAAAAGGTTAGCTGAAGAAGAGGGATCAGTGAAGACAAGTTTTAATGTGTTTGCGCAATTCTGCTAGAACAATAAAGAAATGAGAAAGTCAGCTGGACTGTGCTGGAAAAGATGACAAAAATATATGAAAGAAAAATATATCCACTATACTATAAGTTTTAAACTTTTAGACAATACATACTGTATTAAGCTCTTTACACTGTTTCTCTTTTTTGTACAGCTTGCACTTCTATTGGATACTCCCTTATTTACTTTTTACTAAAGTGTGTTTTTAACTCACTAAGTTGGTACTATAACAATGTATTCTCTTTGAACTGTGTAAGACTGACTGAACTGACCGACACAATTAATGACAGAAAGTGGCTACAGCTGGTGTCGCTCAGTTGCTTAACGCTGATATCGATAGCTCGTCAGCTGGATGTTTTTGGACTCACAGATGTGGAGAACACAAACCGGAGCAGTTTTCCACAGTGTTTGTGTTCATGTAGTCTATAGCCACAAATTTGCTGAAATTCTGCTGGATGTCCCTCTTTTCGGCCAGATGTCAGCTTTCTCTGTGTTGGAATTTTAAACTCTGGTGGATTTATGGAGGACTATGGTTAACTGCTCCTCAGATCACTCCAGAGTAAATCCAGACAGCTAGCTAGACTATTTGTCCGTTCTGAGTTTTCTGTTGCACGATTAAAACAACCTTTGAACGTACACATGTTCCACCAAGACAAGTTCCTTCCCGATGCTATTTTGCAGCGGCACCGTGGTTCCGTCCCATGCTTAACGCCATCCAAGACGATTGTGATTGGTTTAAAGAAATGCCAATAAACCAGAGCATGTTTTTCTCCCATCCCGAAATGCTGTGTGGACTAGCCAGACCCTCCTTCACAGTGCTGTGGAGGAAGTTCTGGCAAAGCGAGACTAGTGTTCATGTAATGGGTATTAACAGTATATTCTCTACACACTGTGATGTACAACCTCAGCACTTCACATGCCAAAATCTTAGCAATGTATTAACCTTTTTATTGGGTATAGATATTGGGAAATGTAACTCTTGCACTGGTGTTACCTTTGTGACAACTTATTTATCTGATAACCTCATTTTACAAGATCGTATATAACAAATCCTTAACAGCAACTTGGTCTGTCTGTGAAACACAATTTGTGTGATGTCGTTTTATCATTTTCTGGACAAGCTTTCTTACACTTAACCCTTTCTTCCTGTTTTTCTTCAGCCATACCAGCATACTGAGACACACACACACACACACACACAGTAGTGTGGCAGCTTGTTTCCTGTTTTTCTTTCACCCAGTATCGGGTTTAGATTTGACCCAGTGAGCATTGCCAAGGTGCCAATGTACTGTTCTGACTGACATTGACTCACTGCTGTTACCTCTCTACAGCTATTACAGTACTTCCTTTTTACACTTGCTGTACTGTGTGCACTGCATCGTATGTCACGTACAGACTTGGGCCAATTAGTAATTGCAAAAACCTCTAATAAGAACTAAGAAAACTATATAGCATCTTTAATATAAAAAAAATATGTACAATTCATTGTCTTAATGTTACTAAACTGATCCATATGGTGCTGATATAACCTAAAACAAAGCATATAAAGAATTTGTAAATACTACTTGGTCCAAATGTAAAATATACCACTATAAAATGGCTCTTTTTTTAACCACACTGCTCTAAATATGTATAATTAAGGTTGTCACGTTTAAGATTCCCGTCTGGCATGGTCGAGGCTGTGTACTGTACACGGTGCTAACAGAAGCCGGAGCCATAACCTGAGCTTTATGATTCCACCAACCCAGCCAACACACAGTGTATTCTTCATACAATGTAATACTATAGGACGATCACAGATACTGTATATTGACAAAAGTGTCGAAACAATTATATAACAATTTCTTACAAAGTTAAGTCACTGGCCAAGTTGTAAGAAAGTGGCCATATTCATATCTATCTATGTTAATAAATAAATGAATGTCTTAACTATTATCACTCTATTGGCTTTGCTGAAACTTCCACTATATATAAGCTGTGATATTGTCTAAAGTACAACTGTTGTCACTGTGTTTGACTTCTCTCCTGTTATGGGGAATCATCTCTCAGCGGTTACTAAGAATGAACCATGTACTCAGAACACCACTGTATAGTACCTAAAACCGGCTGCCTTGTATTTCAATACCTCTCAGAATCAGAACTGATACAGGGTCAGTGAGCCATACTGGTTTCACTAACAAGTACAAATGTGTACTGTATGTGTTTAATACAGGTTTTCATGCCAGAGTGATTATTATATCTGATTCACTATAATTATTATCGTATTAAAAAGATGTTTGTCTCATGAAATCTGTTAATTTACTGTGACAGTTTAAAGAGATTTGTTTACGCCCACCTGGTATTATATATATAGTACAGTAGCTTCTATCATGAGGTCGGACAAAAAACATGTTTTCTGTTTTTTACCCCCTTAAAAGGCCATACATGTTCAAAAGTAAGCACTGTGTTCAATTAACTAATCCTGTGGTGCAGTTTCACCCCCAAATGTAACTGTGCGTGTCCAAAAGTACTGTATAATCTCCATCTTCACATATAGATAATTATCCCAGTGCCCTACACTCAGAAGTAAGTAGAACCAGGCACGGCACCAGGATTCCAGTTTTGGATGGGCCAGACCAATTGTGGGTGGGCCTTAAATTAAAAACGTTATCAAATCACTGTTTAACCTAATACAAATTACTGACTAATATACTGTTATATTATATATATTATATGTGATTACATAATAAAGATTGTAATAGCTTGATGCTATTTAAATATGTTGTTGCATTGTAAAAAGTTTCGGTGCAAAGGAGGGACCTAACCGCGACCGCTCTCCTTGGTTCTGACCAAAAGAATCTCCATTACGCACCATACCTGGCTGCGCTATAGAGCATCTCTCCTAACCTAAGGCCTATAGACTGTAAAAGTGGTCAGGAATCTAATATTTCCCCAAAACATAGTTTAGTTCTGCTCGTATAACATGAGGCCGAATATTTCACAATTCTGTTCAATTGTTTTAAGTTTTCAACATTACAGATCAACAACACTGCCCGACAGTTTCAATCAATACTCGGCCACAGAACATGTTCATTGACAACGTCATCTGTCATGTAAAACAAGACTCAAGTTATTTCCTTACTTTAGTGTGATGATTCATGTTACAACTGGTTTAACACAAATACATAAATCACACTAACAAGCCCTAAAGCATCATTGACCATAACAAGAGAAAAACATGAGGGAAAAACAACTTGACAACATTAACAAGCTGTTATAGAAATAGAATTGTGCCTGCAGCTCTGTAGTGAGTTATGAATCGATTATTTTAAAACATATATCTCGTATAACAACATAATACAATACAGGCAGAGTAACCTTCACATACCTTACTGTTATCCTCTGGCGGTCCTACATAAACTCCCTAAAGCAGGAAAAGCCACCGGATACTTCAGCACTGGTTGAGTTGCGGGATCATCCACGGAAGACCGATCCACAGGACTCATATTATCCACTCGCGAGTCAGAGACAGAGGCACTAGCACCGGCGCTGGTCGCGCTAACCGCGCTAGCCGCGCTAGCATCCTGGGCTGACAGAGACAAAGATGTGCTCGGTGTTGAGGATCTCAGCTCTCCTTCATCTCCTGGTTGCAGCGATGACTCTGAGGCCGCTCGTGCACGTTTAAGGTACCTAAACAACGACTGTTGCAACCTTGTCCTTCACTGGAAATGATTTTCACACTCTCAGATCACTGGGAGCTAGCCTAGCATACCGACAAGCTACATCCATCCCGAACCTCATCTGCTGAACTTGCGCAGAAACATAAAAGTAGACATGACCAGCTTTTTTTAAATTATTTTTGAAAACTAAACATTTAGACTATTTTAGCACAAATTATGAGATTATTTGCCGATTTGAATAATTATTCACCAAATTATAATATATTAATTAATTAATGTTTTTTGGGTGGGCCTGTTGAAAAGTGGGTGGGCCTAGGCCAGTCAGGCCCACCCATAACGCCGTACCTGAGTAGAACACATCCTTTTGGTGGGTTTGAGTCAAATCTAGTGCTGCGATTACTGAGAGAAGTTTAAATGCTTTTTTTTTTTCTCTGTATTTTGGTCATTTGTTTTCGAGTATGATCACCACAAATACTAATGCACCCCATTTTCTCTGAATACTTTAAACACTTATTGTCCATGTTTGCTTTAAAAAGTTGAAAGTTCATTCTTGACCAAACCGTTTCAAAATATGTCAAAGTATGCACCCGGATAGCTCACTTGGTGGAGCAGGCGCCCTTATGTGGAGGTTTGCTCCTTGACGCAGCAGGCTGGGTTAGACTCCAACCTGCGGCCCTTTGCTGCATGTCATCTCTATCCCCTTTCATTTCTTCTGCTGTCCTATCAAAATAAAGACTGAAAATGCCCCCAAAAAAATCTTTTAAATAAATAAAAAAGTTCATTTATAATAGCTGTTTTTATGGCTTTCAATCATATCACAGTCTATTCTTTCTCTGGCAATGATAGCTACTGGTAGCAGCAGATAGCTAAAGTACATGCTAGCTACCTTAATGTCTTAAGGTAAAGTAATCTTATGCTTAATAAGTGTGATAGAATTATTAAATGAACCCCTTCGAATGAAGCCTATGGTGTCCAAAATTAATACATGTACTGGTGAGTTAATAAGATGTTTGCCATCTGAATTTTTGAATGTACATTTCTGTTCTGACAACCAACATCTGAGCACTGTGAACAATAAAATAAATCTTTTTCAATTAACACCCAATGCATTAGGTAGCCCATGTGTATTTGTGTGTTAAAATTTGACTTGAATTCAGATGGATGCAGGGGACCAACAGCTCATCTTCCAGATAAAATGTCTGACCACTAGAGGGCAATACAATCATTTCAGTGGTATTGTGCATGAAAGAAAAGCTCCTCCTGATAGGGGGCACACTATTGGTGCCTCTCCCTGCTGCTTTGTTTACAGTATCAATACAATAGTCAACACGTGAATCAACATGATGATTTATGTGATGTTAGCGTAGCTGGGGGCTATGAGCTGATGTGTTAACAGAAAACTTTAAGGAAGGAAGGGAGAAAGACAGGCTGAAGTCAAACAGCGTTAAGTTGCGTAGTTGTAGTTTGCAGAACAAACAACAGAACATGAAGCTTGAATGAGTCACACTGTTGAATCATGAAACTGCATACTGAGATATTGATGGAAGTTTTTTTGGTGACGGTTCGTCCCCAGTTTAATAGAAAACTTTTACAGAACATATGAGGCAGGAAATGTAAAAAGAAAATTATGACAAAGGAATATAAATGTCAAGAGGATTTATGGGGATTTAGTATTCAAAGAGAAGAATAAAGACAAGTGAGGCTAATGTAAATACAGGCTTGAAAAAGCGGGAAAGCACATAGACCAAGAGATACTGATAGTGTAGTGAGCAGAGAAGTTGTACAGAGCCTGTGTTTCCCTCCCTCATTTGCATATCTCTGATTTGCAATGCAAAAGAGGCTTGTAGATTGTGACAGAAGTCCACTTGTGCTTGGTCACCTATTAAATCACATTGGACTGTACTGCTTGACTCTTCTAAATCATCTTGTCGAGCTGCAGAGGCCCAGCTGTTTCGAATGCTACAACTCAACTCTTTCCACTGCTCTGGAACTTTCTGAGTACTGCTTTGGGTATACAGAATGTGAGTACACGTAATCCAAAACAAGATAGAAGTTTTGTTTTTGAAGGCCTAAATCTATTCATCAGACCATGACATCTGACATCCATTCATGCTGATAATTCTGTCTTTCCTTCTTACTGTCTCCCACTCAAACACATACATGATTCCACTCAGTCAGTCAGTATTCATTTAGCATTGTGTCACTGTAAATATTGACACTGCAAACAGAGCCCCCTCTTTTACCCCTCAAAAGGCAGTCAGCCAATGACTCCCTCTGTAGAAACATGTGCCCCATAGTGCCGATAACCATCTACCTACAAGTGCAAAACTGGAAAAGGTTTTGGCAATTTTCACCAATAGCTGTGTGAGCGTAACAGGAATCAACAACCCGGCTCATAGGATGCAACAAAGATGGGAGACCAGATGAGCGTAAAATAGACATTTATTCATAGATACCATACTAAAAAACAGAAGTAATATCAGTAGTAGAAAATGTAGTAAACTACATTTTCTACTTGTTTTAAAACCAAAATGATCTCTGTCCACTCTACACAAGCGCTTCAGCTCCGTAGCATAGGCTAACTATTCTCTGTCCAAATTAACATGTCTGACAGCGCATATCACATGACCCTTCGCATACACTGGGCAGATTGTCTAACGTCACTCTGCGGTTGAAATGGATGTATAAGTTGAAAATACAGAAAATACTTTGGAGAAAGAACAATGGCAAAAAGAAAGACCAGGGATTTATTTGCTTGGACCTACGAGGTGAAACTGCAAAAAAGGTATGGAACATTAAGCCTACCTAACCGATTGACTGACGTGCGGCGTCGTTTGAAAAGGTCTCCATTTCTGCCCGTCCAGACTACAAAGCAACCCCAGAGTTTTCAAACCAAAACGGGGTCAGTTTTTCCAAATATCTCTGTTTTAGTGGCTTAGAAATGGCCGAGTAAGTGTGGATGTGAGGCATAAACGTAGCAAAATATGTCACACGTGTGATTGCTCCATTGTATGGAATACACCTTATTGTTTGTTTTTACCTAAAAAGAAAGAGCAGTTAATCACATCTGAGCAGAAAATGTCAAGTGAACTCTGAAACCTCCACTGCTGTGAGATGAAGAGTAGAGGCTGAAAGAAAGTGAAAAATGAAACTTGTGGTGTACATGTGCTGTCTGTCTCACCTTGCCTGTCTGGCTACTGTGTTCTGAACTTAAAGGGTTAATCTCTTGTTAGTCATATCCCTGCTTTATGTACAGTGTGTGCTCCCTTTCTTTGTATTATCTTTCTTTATGTCAGCATAATGCAATCCATTGCCAATAGCATTGCAATAATACTTTTCGTGTGTCTCTGTTATTCTGTCCACCCCTTGTACATGCATCAAGAAGAGGTAGAGCATGTGAGACACAATTATGTGATGCATTTCATGCTTTACATGTCACCATGTAGACCACCAAATGAGCTATTTTATTTTCAATTTCAAATAAAGAGTAACTACTGTATTCCTCCACAGTGCTGTGGGAGTGGGCCACTCTGGTTTTCTCTGACCGCACAGAAAAAAGAACACTGAACTTAAAGGGAAACTATGTAGTTTTTTTTAGCTCACGGTAATTTACCTTAACTGAACAGCTTTGGAGTCATTGGAATGGTTATATGACTTTTTTCGAATTGAATGGTGGTCGTCTCGCTTCTCCCTAGCGCCTGTGAGAGGAAAAACCACCCTTGCAACTTTTGGCCGGCTAGCCACCGGCCTCAGCGTCAGGAAGTATCGTGTGATATCAGGTCTCGCGATGTAACGAATTGTTTCACGGCACTGCACACATACACCCATTCAGGAACCGGCTAACAAGGTAGTGATGGAGTTTTTCACACTATCGTCATGGCTGAGCTGCCAAAAAAGAAGCAGAAAGCTAGGAAAGCACTGTTGGAGGAACACTGAAAGAGGAAACAGACTGACCGAGCGAGGAGTCAGACACAAGTAAACATAGGAGCTGCCAAATATCTATTCCGAAGCTGTAGGGGGAGCTCTATAGAGAAACCTGCGAGCCAAAAGCAAGAAAACAGCAAAACTGCATAGCGCCTCTTTAAATGTAGCCTTAATCCTGTGCCCGGTAGAGGTGATATTGGTGTTTCTGTGCACTTCCTTATCCCCAATTACTGTATCTGGATCTCAGAAAAAAATTATAAAATGATGCACAACAATAGTGCAAATGAATCAGTGGAACAAATATATACACACTATCTACATTTAACCAAACTTTGAAGTTAAGAGAAAATTTAGAGTGAATAAAGAAAGAACTTCTGACCTCCAGACACTAAGCATCAAAAGGTAACTTTTCAAATTCCAAATAATATAATATAATATTCAAATAATTTGTACATATTTTAATAATAAAAGTGACACTCCACTACATCCCTGCATTTGACTGTCTCTGCGCAGCAGGTGGTTTCCAAGCAGCACTCTGTGTCGTGGAATGACTAAAGCGTACACTTAGGGGAAATAAAGGGTTAATTTGTTATGCAGTATTGAGATCTCAACCCACACATTCACAAACACTCAAATACTCAAATACTGTATGTACAGGATCAATATCCAGGAGCAAAACCCGTTTGCACCTCTGACTGTGTGTTTGCGTAAAGATCTTATCCTACTTTCTTAACCACTATCCCACTGCTGTAACACTGACCAAGTGATAAACAGCCCTCAGGTAATGTAGAAGCACACCTGCCACATTTCACCTGCTCCATTTCTCTGTGTGTGTGTGTGTGTGTGTGTGTGTGTGTGTGAGAGAACCATGGATAGTGAGTACTGTACATCTTAGCACAGTCATTTGTGTTCATATTTTCACTGTGTGGTTATTTTTTTTTGGGGGGGGATTAATGTGTGTGTATGCACAGATTTGTTGGCTGCTTTGGGCAATTTGCATACTGCAAAAATGTGTAGGGAACGTGTGGGCAGATGGGAAAGCTTTTAGCATATGAAAAGCACATAATGTACATTCGGGGTTTTCAGTATTTTTTTGACCATTTGACACAAGTTCCAGCAACAGATTATTAGTCAAGTGGCTGCAGCCTGATCACACTGAGGGCCTGGCTAGATGTTCATGTTCAAAAGAAAAAGGTGCAGCAACCTGCAGTGACTTGCTCATTATCACATAAAATGATAAATGTTTTTGCACCATTTGTCACCAATATACGTACGTGGGTTGTTATCAGTTTCCTGTGTTTTCCTGATTTTTGTCTTATTCAAATCTATACTCTGGTAGTGACTTGAACTTTGCACTACAACCCACACATGTATAGTGATAAAAACAATATCTGCATGGTTTAAGAAATTCACATGTACTGATGGAATATATGTTTAGTTAAAGGACTACTCCAGTGATTTATTATTGCACTTCCATAAAGTCGTGGAACTCAAAAGAGGAAAAAAATGCTTAAAGCTAAAAATTATTCTGACTTTTAGTCCCTAGAATGGGTCAAGCTCGGAAAATGCTGGACCTTGAAATTCCCGTGATGCAAGTGAATAACATTATGGTGGCATTATTAGTGTTATTTTTAAGGTATTTTTCATTCTTCACATGCTTCACAGGCTGTGTAGTACTCCTCACTGCTTGTGAGATACATGCTATTCCCGCTCATTGTTTTTCTTGTAGGCTTCAAACTCAAAATACTTTGAAGAAAAAGACAAAATAGTTAAGAAGGTTATTTCTTCTAGAGTGGTGGCCCTCCAAATCATTGTATTAGGGGCCTTTAACTTGTTGTTTTATTGCATATTCACTGTATACAAGAAGCCAAATCTCCACTGGTCTGTGCAATTCCTCTTCAGGCCCGCTGAGCAGCTTCCTGTAAGTCACGTTTCCTCTTGTTATTACAAGTACTGGACAACCTGCTTGTCCTGTTCCTTTGTCTCGGCATTATTATTCAAAATATATTGCTATCAAAGACACAATTACACAGGCTCAGTAATATTGTTGCTGCTGTAAACAAGGCTTTAAGTGCTGGATTAAACCATGCATGCCAGTGTTTATTTAGTCTATATTTGGGGGATGTGCCTCTGAACTGTTTATATTTTGCACGGTCAAATTGTATGGTTGGGTTGTGTTGATAGTTTTAAAGAAAAATGCACATTTAAATCCAGAAAATTTCCTCCAAGAGCACCTCAAATTAACCACTTTTCTATTTTTCATGTTTCTTGTTTTTGCAGAGAGTTATGTTCATATTTGTATCGCAAAATACCCTTAACTCCAGGATATGCTCTAAAAGCAAAGTGTAATACTTATTATAGTGTATCAGTAATATTTTCCTGTATATTAAAGGACATAATCTTTGACATGAAGGTAGACAGGCAGCCGTGGCTTAAACATGAGACTAATGTGAAGCCTGTTGAGGATGCTATCAAATTCCTAATTACCCAAAATAGAGGAAAATTAGCCTCAATAGTATTCTAATTTAAGGACCAATTGGCCACAGGGCAGACCCTCACATTTGCATATTCAAAATGTCACCCAGTCAATTCAAGGAGGCTCAATTCACATCAAGGAAGTGGCCTTTATGGAGGGTGTCCCTATAACTTCCAACTCACTCTGCAGATTTTACATTGATAAAAAAAAACTGATTCATAAATGTGCCCAAACACATTCATTTTTTTTTTATAATAGTTGTTTTTAATTTAAGTTTTTGAAATCTACAGTAAGTCATTAATATCAGAGGTAGCATGTGTAATATAAGTATTGCAGTGATTTCCAACAGCTTATTTAAATATATGTACTGTATACACACACACACACACACACACATACATTTATGTTAAAGAGGATAATAATCAACGAAATACAATTACAAATCTGCGTGTTTTGGATTTTTAGTTAATGTATTGTTTTAATAACTAGTTAGCTACCAGCTTCAATAACCTGGCAAGCGAGCAATGAAGTTAAATCGGTTAAAGTGATAAAAAAAAGTAATAAAAAAAATGGTCAGGCAAATGGATGATTTATTATACCTCTAAGTCTGCTTATGAGCACCTAAAACTCCAACATGGAAACGTGAAAAACTTGAAACTTCGCAAACGCTGACCTTAACATGAGGATCATGGTCATGGGTGTGAAATCAAAGCCCCCGAAGGGCAGCAAGATCTTGACCCCTCACGCATCAATTAGCAGAAAGCAAAGACAACATTTCCATCTTGATCAACAATGCATCTTCAAGCAAATCAAATTACAGTGACGACTTTTATTTCAGGAATCTGCCCTGAGGCTGATTTGGGTGGGATACATTAAGAATATCAATACAGTGTTATCTCTGATATAAGTTTGGACACAGATGTGTGCATGGGAAGCTTACTGTGTAATGTATTGTGTATGCATGTGCGCAGCTGCAATGTATCCATTTGACCAATCCCAGAAATCAGTATGCTAAAACCATTGTGAGCATGTCCAACAATGTTAAACTGTACTAAGCTATCTTCTAAAAACCCACCTGACCTTTTTTTCTTGGAAGGGATTTGGGAGTCTCCCAGGAGAGGGGAATTCTGGGGGAGATTGCTCTCCAAAGTTACACCCCTACTCTCCCATGCATCTCATTTGACTGGCAAATATCTATGCAAATCCACTGTGCCAGTGAGTTACACACAGGGAGAGGTTGGTGGCTGAGTGTACCTGCATGCTCCATCTTGCCCCCTCAGATCCCTCGTTGTCCCAGGACTAACAAAAGTTTTTCTTGTAATGAAAATATACCCAAGCGATACATCACATTTTGCATACAAGATTGGATAAGATACGGGAATAACGTGAGGTGTGTGTGTGTCTGTGTGTGTGTGTCCATTGAGTGGTCCGTGTTGCGTCACAAAAACAGTGAGTGACACATGTACCTTCCTCTTTCTAGTTGCAAAACAACTCTTTTTGTTCTCTCTCCTCTTCTGCGTGTGTGTGTGTGTGTGTGTGTGCGCGCGCATCTTTCTTCATTCATATGCAGCTTAGTAGTAAGTAGCGCTGGTAGTGAAAACTGTGAGGAAGTTGTCACAAAGAGGGGAAGTGTGTAGTAAAAATATGTCAAGATATGTCAAGTATTGTTCACCTCATTGAAAGAGAATTTCCCCTTTTCTCTTCTGCCGTGTGTGTTTGTGAGTGTGTTGCAGAAAGAGGGATACACCTAATACATATTAAATAACTGAATATTGCTTTTGTTGTTGTTCCTCCTGCATCAAACTTCCTCCAATTAAGTTCTCCATGGGGTCATTATACAAAAAATAAAGATGATTTCCCTTTTTATTTTTTCTTTAACTAAACTGCTTCCCAGTAAAACTTAAATTAATTTACTTTCACTTTTGACTTCCTAACAACACACACTTCCAAACTTTTAATCTGACTTTTGCTGACCTTCCCCACTAGTAAAGAGAAAAAGATGTGCTGTAGCTTACAAGAAACAAGTACGCTGGCTGGTGTATGGGAAAATCTTTAAAATGTGTGGAACTAGGTGAAACAGAAAATGCCTCCTAACATATGTGAGTTTGATGTGTAATGTCACTTGCATACGCGCTAGTCTTCAAACATGCATGTATTTGTGTGTGTGTGTGAGAAAGACTTAGAAAGACCTTTTACAGCATCCCTCTCATACTCGTGCCCCAGCTGATATCACTCACTTTCTGCCTTCTTCTCCTGTCCATTCTCACTGCATCTGTTCATTCAGATCTAAGTCCCATTTGAACAATCACATGTCTTGCCTCTATGACAGCAGGTTTTTTACCACCACTTTTGAGCATAGTTTAAAGACCCACTTTTTCCTAGGCAAAGTTTCACCATGAATTGGCCCCTAATCCTTCTAGAGAGGTATGTAATATGTATTTTTTATTAATGAAATACTTTGCGAGACTTGGTTTTACATTTAATATATGAATTTATGTTGGTGGCTAAAACAAAGTTTACTTTGCTTCTCCATCTTCATATTACAGTTATTTATCTTATATAGCAACAGATAGATACATTACCTCCTCGCTATGCATCCTGCAAACAGCTGTTTAAAAAGAAAAATTATGTTAAAAATAAGTTGCGTCTTTCTTTCACTCTTTTCCAAAACAAATGCACCTGCTAGCCAGATTGAGATCTTTATGAAAAGAGGCGTTGGTGCTCATGGAAACACTACCTCTTTTTTCCACAGGGGCCGCCAAAATCTAGCCACTGAAAAGAAATAAGTAGAGAAATCAGGCCAATTACAAAAGCTGGTCAGTCTGACATCATGTTGCCTGAGCTCATTACTATTCATGAGCTCACCCAGTTGCGCTGGGTAAAGGATGCTGATAGCCAGGCTCTCATTGGCTAGCTGTTAGCCAATCAGAGTCAAGCAGCTTAGCTCGTTGAATATTAATGAGAACTGGCACAAATCGAGCTGAGTCTACCTGCAGGCTTTCTATACCATGCTAGAATGGCTTGAAACAAGGTAACCAAGGCATTTATTCCACAAAAAATGTTACAGAGTCCATGGTAGAACTTCAGACATTACCACAAAGTAATGAAATACGTGTGGCAGGGCACCTTTAACACCCATATTGCGGAGTTGTTGAGAAATTATCCTCTGGACTTGGTCATAGTGACGTAAAAATAATGTGAATCAGTGTGTTACGTTTTGTCAGGGTTTACATGCAGTTAATAACTCTGTTAATTTATAAAGGTGTATTCTATTTATTGTTCAAAATATCCTTTAAAAACCATTGTAACATGGACATCTGCATTCACTTCTGCACTGTTCAACATCGGAAACTAAATGCACGTACAGCTGGAGACCACACTTTCCTTCTCACTCTCCTTGATTTCCTTCCTTGAAGAAGATACCGCTTACTGAAAATCATGTGACTTCAGGAAAAGTCATTCACTTAACTTGCCTGGGATGTTTGAAACGTAAGGGCTGGCAGCAGATGTACTCTAGAGATACAATGAATGAATGAATAATTTTATTATTGTGTCAACATAAATTAAACAAATAAACCTTGTCTTTTTTGCCATGCTTTTGAGACAAAAGTCGCCAACTTATAACCATTAATCTAAACATTAAATGCAAATGTATTGGATCTTTTGATTGTTAATACTGCTTTAATTATCACAAAGGCCATTGCAAGATGCCTCTATGACTTGACTACCTTCCTCAATTAAGGAAGGATGATTAAAAACCCAGTGATGTAAGAAAAGAGCAGAAAAGAAACCAGGTCAGGGAGAAGTAGTGGCACATGTGCTGTGTACAACCAAAACCTCAGAATCCAGCTGAGCGAGAACAGGCGAGAGTTTCCTAACACTGCGGCGAGTCCTGACACGATGCCTGATCGTGACACTCAGCCGGGGATGGGATCGCAGAGCAAGGAGTGAGACTAGATCCAGAAAAACGGGATTCCACTCTCACTCCCTGCTCACGGGGCAACATACCTCTCCCAAGAGTTTCCCACGAGAAAAACCTTCGGCGTTTTTCGGTCTAGGTAGAAGCAAGAAAAAAAAGAGAGACAGGGAGATAGATATATAGATAGATTATAATTGGAGCAGCATGGGAAGACTAGGGGCATGTTTCGTTGTATTACAGGGGTGGGTGGGGTGAGGTTCTGACAGCAGACACGCACTCAGAGGGATTAGGTGTGAGCTTCATGAGAAAAACCACTAGATAAGCATCAGCTGGGCATCTCTGGACCACAAGGTTTTCATAACTGTCTACTAAGATTTGTTCAGCTTGGAGACGGGATAACTCTGTGGTTTTATCAACATGTCAGGGTGAGAAACCAGGAGAACACCTGAGTCAACGTGAGTGGTTAAGTACACCTTTAAAGCTGTTTACTATGTAGACAAACAAATACAGACACATATGTACAATATGCTAGGGTGTGGTTCATTCTCCTGCCAATTGCATCTCATGTTACCCACTAATGTAGCAGGAATTGCCGGTGATGTGACTTTTTTTTTTTTTATGTCTGCTCTCTTCTTTCCTTCCTCCTCCCAACGCCTCCATCCATCCCTCAGTGTCTTTGTTAGGAGGATGAAGTCATAGCTGTCAAACCTGTTCTTCATTTCAGATGGTTCTGGAGGGATTTCTTTTCTTCACCACCTCTTCCTGCTCATACAGTAACATACAGGGGAATTATGAGTAAGTTGATTATTAGACCTTTAATTCCTGTGAATGCCCCATCAATTACAGTACATACTCTAAGGGGTGAGTTCAAGCTATTGTTGACTCAGCCAAGATGCCCTCAAACCAGGCTACTGACCGACCTTTGACCTACCTACTCAGGGAGCAACTAAAACAAGAACTTTACATACAACAAAAACAGGATTTACTCTTATTAACTCTTTTCGCTGCATGTGGAATAATGTGCAATTAGGTTTACCAAAAAGACATTCTATGAAAAATAATTAAAGTGTAACATTGTTGCAGTGGGTGAAAACATATTCCAATATTTGCTTAAGTTGAAGTAAAAGTATTATCAGCAAACTCTACTTAACGGCAGGGTTTGTAATGTTGACAGGCTAGCATGATTTGAAAGTAGCATCTCGTCTAACCCCTCCCCTGCCCTCGGGGCTCCACCCAAAATAGTCAAGACTTTTAACTATTTTTGTTTTTACTTTTGGGTACTTTTATCTGTAACAATGCATCATATTTTAGAAGCTGCTCTTTTTTTTTGATTTTGGATGAAACGATATACCTGTCAAATAAATGTAGTGGAGTAGAAGTATAAAGTAGCACAAATGAAAATACTCAAGTAAAGTACCTCATAATTGTACTTAAGTACGGTACTTAAAGTAAATACTACTGTCACCACTGATTGTTTTAAAATCCTTAATGAAATGGTAAGACATCACATTTTATTTACTTACTCACTAAAGGGAAAACGTGTCTCCTAGCCAAGAAAAAATTTTCCATTGTAGGGCTGACTCACTCTTTGCATCTTATTTGCATAGTTTTGCATTCTACCCTGTTGCTTGCCAAGTTATCCATTCAGCTGTATATTTGTAAAATATTGTGCTTTTCTGCGTGTGCCTGAAAGTACTACATTATGATATGAAGTAAATCTCAAACTAAGTTTTTTAACCGGTGGTACCTTCTCCTCCCTCGGACTGACAGCTTGTGGTAAAGTCATTGCGAACCTGAGGCTTACAGTAAAGGATCTTTGTTGTTGTTGCTGTTTCATCTCTTGTGCAAACACAAGCAAATGAACCTTTAAGGCGTTTGCACAGCTACATCCTGTTCCAGAGAATCTCCCCCCCCCCACACACACACACACAGATCCACCCCTACCACAGCATGTAAACACCACAAAAAGAAGAAAAAAACATACATTTACATAGCACTTATGTTTACTACCAGGGGCCAGATAGATGTTGTCTCAGGGTCCGGCTACTGTGGGGGGCTTCTTTACCTTTAGAGTTACCAGAAGAAGAAAAAAAAGATTTGTGCTGTAGTGGTTTGTTATTTTTAGGAATGAAGAACCCAATTTAATTTGAATAACTGCATTGTGCGCGTTATGACTGTAGGACCAACAAACTCTGAATCTGACCTGACATGTCTTCCTTAGATTCTTCTCTGGTCAAAATGCCAAACTATTATTATATTACAAAGTCAGTATAACACAAATGCTACAAAGTCCGGGTGTTCTGACTCAGTCCACAGATGTAAATTCAACTTTTTGAAGCTGCTTCACATTAATACTCATCCAGCAGTGACGGCTTGCTTTGTAACTGTATAACATATAAATCTATACTATGCACTCATTATGTAGCATTGAAACAACCAAAAATGCATGCCAACTGCATGGATGGCAGCAAATTTATCTTAAATGGTGAAATTGATGAGAAAATGTAGTGGATTCCCTCTGATAGGCCCAAGTGTTGGCGAGCACCTGTCGTGCTCATGATGATTATTAATTAAGACTTTAAAGACAAAAACAAGTTGCATGAATTAAACGTCCACCGCTGCTTCTGCTGAAGAGACAAAAAAATGGTGGCAGACGAAAACATCCGATCTGTGGAACGATATGGAGACTGTAACCTACCTCAAATTAATACATGAAACAAACATAAAGGCCATATTTCCATCAGGTTTTCCCAATCATTTTTGTTTAGGATTTATCTGGCGCTCTTTTAATTACATAATCTTGTTGCGTCCTCTTCTTCTGCAATGGTTTAATGGCAACCGACTGGAGAATTAGTGCCATCAGCTGTCTATTGAAATTTGCGCTACATTTGGATGGAACCTTGATAGAAAGAGAACAGAAAACACTCTTCCTCTTTGAGATCATTTCTTTTCAACTCAGCACTGTTGTCCAGCGATGGCACAATTTCTCTCTTATAAACTAGGTGCCAAATATGAATCAATATGACTGTAATAGTGTCATTTCTGAATGAAGCCATGACGGACATTTCTGTTTTTTTATATTAGAAAAAAGTTCAGATGTTTCATTCGGTTAGAGGATGATCAAGGTAAGAAACTGACTTTTAAAGAATGTTAAAGACAGATTTTTTACGCTAAAGGGAAATATACAGAGTGGTAGCCACATGACCATTCATTGATGTAGGATCTTTTGTCACGATTATAACTTCAGCAATAACTTCCTCGTGACACAATCCTATAATAAGTTTCTGATGAAGTGTTACACTAGGCTAAGTGCTGGTTCAACATGTGTGTACTGTGAGTGTTTAACTTATCACGGGATGGTGCATGTTCAAACTCGTCCAGCATTCACAGAAAAGACAACACAGTGTTTGTGTGTATTACAGAGACACAGATACAGAGAGAGAAGAAGAGGAGGAACTCATCCATCTTACTGTAATCAGCACTTACCCATGTTCCTTAAGCGTAAGGAACTTACATCTTCCTTACGCTTATGATGTTTTGCCTTTAAGTTTGTTTCTTCTTTTTTTCACTTAGGCCTCCTTCTTTTGGTACCTGTTAGTCCTGCAGAGCGAGTAATGGCCAACTAGCTAACAGTTCCATCAATCACACCTTGTGATCATCTTGGCATTTATTGTAAACCATACACACATCTTCAACTTCACAACTTGCCCTCACACACATCCTGTACTTACTGAAATGTGTAAAGAAGAGCATCAGAAGGGGCCCTGTTGCTGTAGCACATACACACAGTCTAACCCAGTTCCAAGTGCCCTGCGACACATGCCCACACACTTTTTGTATGTGCAAGTGCCTTGTATGTGTTTGTGTTTTTGTATGTGTGTGTGTGTGTGTGTGTGTGTGTGTGTGTGTGTGTGTGTGTGTGTGTGTGCGTGCATGCGTGTGTGTGTGCGTGCGTGTGTGTGCGTGTGTGTGTGTGCGTGTGTGTGTGTGTGTGTGTGTGTGTGTGTGTGTTATCAAGGCCCTGTGTTTCCTGTTTTGCAATCCTCACCATGCCCTCCAAGAAAACGTCTGCTGCTGGCTGATTCAGGAACAGCCAGTTTTCTCTGCCCCCCCTCAGAGAGGGCATTCAACACTACGGGATCTGCAGCCTCCATTTGTTTAAATAAAAATCTCATATCACAAAGCTTTTATTATATGGTTTTATGTTACTGTGCCTTTCGTCAGACAATAAACACAGTTATTATGATCCAAACCCTTACAAATTATCCAGTATAACTTGATTTTAGCCTGCAATAAATTCCAAAGCTGAGCTCAAAAAAACGTGTTGAGGCAGAAGAGGGAGCACATTTTAGATGCAATTCATTGTCCAAGCTTCTCATTTTTAGCTGTCAGCCTTTGATTTATGCCGGCTGTATTGACTTGAACTGTCAGTGACCAATTTTATCAGCTGTAGCTAGCTAACTAATTAAGCCAACTTTAACTCGACCAGTTGGTTGAAAACACCTTCTCCAGTCGCTTCCTTCTTCTAGCTGACTTGTTCTAAGAATCCTTTAAAATGCACTTGGTGGCTACACACATGATAAACGACTGATGCTAAAGCTACCAAGGCAAAAAGTGTCCATGTAGAATATGTTGTATTGCAGTGTAGAACAAAGGCTGGTACTATGTAAGTTCAGACTGTTATTTCATTGTAACCTTTTTTGGCTGTTTAGCTTACATACTTTTTCACATTTTATGTTTTCACTTTTAACATCCCGGAAAATAGGCTTATAGGATGAGGACTTACCAATATTTGAGACGAACGTAAGGCTATCTCAGTTAATTTTGCTGAAGTGTAAACTTCACCAAAACCAAAAGAGCAGGACAGAGCTGCTAACGTTAGCCTAAGCTCTGATAGCATCCAGGACCACTTTGCAAACGGGGGAAACACAATGTGGATGTTTGCTTGTTGTGGAAGGGGAGTTCCTGGTGAGTTCTGAGCCGTACACTAGCTATCGCCAATGTTTTTACATTGGCTGTACAAACGGTTCTGGTCAACTTTTTGCCACGTGAGAACAATTAGCTCTCTGTTGTGTTTGAACTCACCTTAAGTTTGGTTGTGGGCAAGTATTCAGTGTTATTCCGTTCTTTATTTAAATGAAAAAGTGTGGAAAGTCTTGTTATCATTATGCTGTATTGGCAAAAATGCAAATTTTCAACTTTCAAAAGGTTTCAAGACTTGGACACAGCGTGGGTGTTAAGAGTGGTTATCTTATTATATATTGCAGGTGAAAGATTTGAGAGAAAAAAATTGTAACGTCAAAGGCTCTTGGGTGATAAAATTGCATGGCACCAGGTTATCTACCTGGATGCACCTGTGCATGTGTGTGAGTGTGACTGTGTGTGTGTGTGTGTGTGTGTGTGTGTGTGTATGTGTGTTTGCATATGAAAAACTCCTCCTCGCCCTGCAACAATCTGTCCAGAGAGCTGTGCACCTGCACTTTACAACTCTCCTGACTAACGTGCCAACAATAACACTTAAGACAACTGTGTCAGGTCAAATACCTCTACGGGTTGCTACTGTTACATGTAGCGGGGGCGAGGGGGGGTTCATGTCCATATTTATTACTACCATTTTGTTCCTTATAGTGAATAATCAATGTATCTAAGGTCATGCCGATTGGGGTGGTTTCCCCTGGAGGCAGGTGTGCCTGTTTGCATATGTGTGAGTGTGAGAGAGTGACTCTGCAGCCGGGAGTTCCCCTGAGGTATGTAATTCACAACTTTCACTTATCAATACTGCACAATGATGGATGACTAAAATGACTATGTAAGATTCATATTCTTCATACAGTCAAACAGCAAGTCAGGGATTCCCAGTATAACAACAAACACTATACCCTCAGTGTGCCTGTCTGAAAAATGAGTGATACTTCTAAATTAGCATTACGTAATAGCACGGCTGGACCAGCACAGTGTCTCTAGGTGTGGCCATGGGTATGTGCTGGGTATAGGCTAAGTTTAATTGGAGTCAATTGTGGTCAAGAGAGGAACTTAGAGTGGTCAGATACTCTATTTATGTGTGTGTATATTTGTGTATAGTCCAGATTGGTGGAGTTGTGCACTTTTTTCTCCTATAATACCCATACTCACAAAAGAATGGGGGCTCTTTCTTACTGAAAAATCAAAGTGATGAAGGTCAAAGCAGCACCATGATGTCACAAAAAGTGTTAGCCATATGCATTATCTGTAGAGTGAAAAAAGAACGACGGACGCAGCATTTCCATTTTGCATTGTACGGCACGACTCTAGTCAAGTCGACACGCTCTTTTTCAGTTTTCTATTAGCAATAATTGTGGCTAGTAACTAGTACTTTTGGTATCAACCCAGTCAAGGTTTCAAGCAAGCTGAGCCAACACTAAAAGGTGGAATTAAAACTCTGCGGACCACTGATTGGTCAGAGAGAATCGGCACTAGCCTTAGACGGGAAGTCCTGCACAAACTATGCACTACGCACACACTGAGCTAGCTAAATTTGAAAATGCAGAGTATGTGTTCACACTAGTGTTTCCAGGTTGTGTTCATAAAGACAAATGGCTAAATCCTTTCTTTTTCATCTCTGTTGGTCAGTAATCAACAAAACTACTGTACATTTCTGTTTCTGCTTACGATCATGATCATCAAGATCATGACTCATAAATGGTACCTTTTACAAGGCACACATTACTTCCCGTGCTGCTGTGTAGATATGTCAATTAAGATAACTATTTTGAGATTGTGATGTAGTCTAACAAATTTTAACATAAATTCTCTTGTGAGTTGTTGAAAGTCTCCATTTGTGTGAAATCTGCCAGCGTAGTGTGGACGGAAAAGCCAAAATAAAAGAAAAGGATACATTTTTAACCTTAGGTGACAAAATGTACGTGAGTCTTCCTCTCTCAACTTCAACTCTCAACAACACAAAAAGGATGTGATGTCACAGTTGGGATTTAGGTAATACAAAAATATTGAGTAGAGCAATCTCAAACACTAAACAGTCTGTGAAACAGGTGGTGCAGTTCATCATCTGGTAGAGTAATATTGTACTAAACAGGGTACATGCTAGAATACTAACTTCTCCATTTCCAAACACAGTGTGTGAGTGTTTCTATTGGCCGAACACAGTTAAACAAAAGTGAACTTTGTAGCTGGCTGGAGAGTGCACGGATACAGGAAATGTGTACTGGAAGTGAATGACAGACAGAGTGAATATTCACTTTTAGTGTCGATGTACTCATCTTCAGGTTGGCCCTCTGTGACCGTAAAACAGAAATGTTCAATTTAAGGGGATGACTGAGGTTAAAACTGCCAATTAAAAAAGCAAAAGTCCTCTTGTTAAATACAGACCGATTACAATAAAGGAGGACTTTGTCCCAAACATTTTGTCCATTAGGTGTGTCCATTGGTCTGCTCTGTCTGTGAGATTGGAGGCAGCCATGCTGTGCGGTGTTGTGTTTGTTGTTATGGTACAGAGGTGATCCCTCATGTCTCTCTCAGTGAGCAGCTGTCACTCCCTGCACCTCTGCTGTTGTTGTTGTCTTGATGAGGTACTTTCCCTCCCTCCCACTTCCTCCCACATGACCCTTTGTTTATGACAGGGTATGTGTGTTTGTGTGTGTGTGTGTGTGTGTGTGTGTGTGTGTGTGTGTGTGTGTGTGTGTGTGTGTGTGTGTGTGTGTGTGTGTGTGTGTGTATATGTACTACATGTGGCACACGTATCTGATGTGGGCCCGCGGATTCTCAGAACATGATTTTAACCGAATGTACCTTCACTACTGATGATGTGCATGCCCACACACACAAAACAGGCACAAAAACATGGGCACTGACACATTCGTATTACATCTTCCTCTTGCGCACAAATGCACATTCATTGGAATCTTCTCCACTAACCGATACCAGCAATCACAACCCAATCTATTCACCAGGCAGCGTTGTTTCTCACGTTTTACTCATCCAGTTAGTGACGTGACGATTGTGTGACGATGTCGTGTCGTGTGATTGTTTTTGCATAACTCCTGCTTCTCTTTTCCACGCACACTCTCTTGTCTCGCTTGCCTCGACTTCCACTGCCATAATGTCCACTGTTCAAGCATGTGGACGTCCATCAGGGGTAAGATCAAGTTTTTTATCAGGAAGACACGAAATGACAGGTACTGTGTGTGTGTGTGTGTGTCTGTGTTTGTGTGTGTGTTTAGGGGTGTGAGCATCTGCAAGAGGATAGATAGAAAGCTGGTTTTAACAACGCAGAGATAATTTGCTTAACTCAGCTGAGCTGGGCTGTGGGTGTGTGTGGTGAGAATATGTGAATGCCTGCTCAGAGAGAATGAGTGTGAAAGCATTGCAACAGTTTTTTGCTGCATTGTTTTTTGCCATCACTATACATATACATGAAAAGCAGGTGTGTGACTAATCTTCCTGTTTGGGTATGCATGCGTATACAGGATGGACACTAGCTACAGCGCTTGTGCGTGAGCTTTCCTACATGAACGTGTGTCCATGTATTTGTAGCGACGGTGCGAACACGCATGCGCTACCGGGAAAATAGTCCTCACAGCTTATTTGGATATTAGTGTCAAGTGGAGCCGCATTCAGGCTCTGTGTCCCCGCTTGCTCTTTAACACTGTCTCTTCTTTGAGGAATATTATCCAACACTGACCTTTCACCTTTAACGTTTTCTCTGCTTTTATTGGACTTTTCATCCCCAAATGGCAGGAACAAAACTCTGGGAGGAATTGGGAATCCCCTGCTTAACGGCTTCTTTGAT
>NC_041348.1:16211161-16246161 GCF_004354835.1 Perca flavescens
AACAATTAAACCAATAAGATACATCATTTGTGAGTTTGAGGGCACTTTTTTAAACGTTTTAACAGTATAAGCTAAAGTATAGCTGCTTGCAGTCTTTCTCCAAGCTGGCTAACCACCACCCGGCTCTCGCTCCATACTTAACGCACACACATAAGAGTGGTATTGATGTTCTTGTCTAACGCTCGGAACCTAAGCGTATTTGCCAAACTATTCTTTTAATGCAAGTATTTACAGTGGTGACAATTTTTGCACACCAGCCAAGGCTAATATTTCCACTTTCCTCCGTTTCATTGTTGCACAATGAAATTACAAGAAATGAAACCAGACAAACTATGCCTTCACATAACCCCCTTTGTTTTTCACTCTCCCTGTCTCTTCATCACTTGTCTTCTTCTCTGCCCTCCACTTGTCTCCTCTCCTCCGTACCATGGATGGGTAGGGTAGTTATCAGGCCCTGCCAGCCCAGCCCAGCCCTCCTACCTGACCGCTGCCAGCAGGGAGCGGCTGCTCTTGCCTGAGTATCTTCAACCACAACAGCACCCAGGGAATGAGGAAATCAGGCTAGAGTAATCTATGCAGGCCCAGAACACACTGGCCAGCTTGTGAGTTCATGAAGTGTGTGTGTGTTTTTGTGAGTATGCACGCGCGTGTTCAGGAGCCCGCCAGTCCTGCAACATCCGGCTATAAATCTATTGTGACACGTCAAACTGAATTTATGAGCCAATCTGCTTGCGACAGACATGTTTGATTTGAAAAGGGAAAGGAGGATGGAATAAAAAAATTAGTAGTAAGAGTGAACTTCTGCTTTTAACATTAAGAGCTGAATAGTTTGTAGAAAATGTGCCTCTGTCATATCAATCTTCTCAAAATGTTTAAATGTTCTTTTCTACGTGGTGTCAAAATGTTAACATTGTCCACTAAAGTCTAAATGTGAAAATATAATCTGAAGCTCCTGTTTGCATTTACAGTTTTTTTTTTTTCGATTGCTTAAGCACTATTTTGAAAACAGAGACCGGTTTTCAAAACATTACACCCAATTAGCACAACCACAATTTTTGCTAAATGAAACGCTGTTGCAAAAACTATACACTAATTTGTAAAAAACTATATTTTGTTACCATACGAAACACATTTTTTCATATGACTTAATTCAGTTTGAACCAGTTACACACACATACAGAAAGTGCAAGTTCACCAAACACTACACAAGACCAATGCTGCCGACTGAGGAAAGTATAATTTATTTCTCTCCATATACCCAAATCAGTCAACATGTACCCAGTTTTCATGCTAGTGTGCATAACACTGTTGGCTCGGCAAACATACAAACATAAAATAATGTATCCAGTACAAACCTGATTGGTGTGTCTACAATTAAGCAATTGCGTGTTTGTGCACCTGATGGCTGTGTTTCACAGATCGGCTCATAGGTGAGGTGAGGTGAGGTGAAGAGACATCATGATATACTTCTGTATCTAATGTATACAAGTTTGTTTAGTGTTTTGCAAATCACTGTGTGTATGGTTTTGCAAAAAGTGTGAGGGTGACATTGTGCGTATAGTGGTGCACATCTGGGCTGATGTTTTGCTCCTTGAGTGTAAGGTTTTGATATTTGTGTAATACTTTTGAGTTCAGTGTGTAAGCTGTAAAAACTGTAAAAAAAAAAAGAAAAAGAAAAAAAAGAAGTTCTTTACCAGTTACATGCTACATCATCATGTATTTCTTTGCATCCCTGTTGCCATGGCATCACCGGACCAAAAGCTAACCAAGTAGAGAAAGGTAGTCTGGACACACCATTGCTAAAGGGGAACACTCTGAAAGCCATATTTGGGCCTGTGACAGAGAAACCTGACATTTCCCCCTTTGCTGAAAGGTCGGTGCATGTTTTTTACTGTTAAAAAGGGAAATAAATAGTACAGTATATATAAAATGTAATTTAAACTTTGACTACAGCGTCTGTACTTTTACACACCTAAATGTAAAACACAACAGCCTTTGTCATCTTTTTGATTCTGAGTTTTGTTTTGTCTGTCCATTATAGAAAGGTGTGCTGTGCCTATTTTAACTTCAACTTTTTAAATACTTCGATTTGCCTTTCAGTTATGTATATGACACTTTTATTTTTCACAACTGACATTCTTTGCTCTCTTTTGCTGTTTAACGTGTCTTTTCTGCATCTGTTTCGGCCGTGGAAACAAAAACACCCTTCTGAACTGAAGTGAACTTAGTTTGAAAACCAAAATTCAATATCAGTGTGAGTGCGTTGTAGGTTAAATCTATGTTTTTATGACAATGTGAGCTATCACACTCCATCTGTTGCCTCACTCAAATGATTGCTGCACTGCGCTGCTGATGATAACGCAGTCAGACATTCCTTGTATACCGTTTCACTTTTCACTTGATTAAAAGAGCCAACACCGAAGAGCTGGTAGTTCAATCACACGTAGAACACTTCCTATAGAGAGAGACGAAGTCCCTTCCCTTTCAGAATAATAGTAAAATATATGTACAGCAGTTAAGGAAAGGCAAAAGACAAATAATTTTTGGATCCTGTTTGAATTGTACAATGAATTACACCGATTATGTTTGTCTATTTAAACAAATTAAAATAAAGAATGCTATGATAACTGTGTGTTTCGTATCGGGATGTGACGTTACTCACAGGCGCAACAGGGGCACGTACAATCTCAAAACGGTGTGCACCCATGGATGTATTAAGAGAACGTGTGCACTGTATTTCTACGGTTTCCTGGTTGAACGACATGTTTCCTCTGAACGGTGTGAAACGTGTGCAACCGAGGGGGTAAGGGAGAATCCGGAAAGCGGACCTCCTATGGGGAGATTCTGAGGCTAACAAGCCATCACCTTCCGCTAGCATTTCATTGACGCCCACTTTGATAGCGAATAACTTTACATCTGAAGGGTTTAAAGACTCTATTTGTCCATTTTTTTATTTTTAAAGAAACACAACAATGTATAAAAGGCTCCATTACCTTGTACCTCACGTTATGGCCCTGTAGCAGCCGTTTTTGCAAAAATAGGCTAACGATTGTGTCATGATCACGCAACTTTCTGTCGCACAGTAGAAAAATGGGGGAGAAGCTCGCAGGCAATCGGGGGAACGTGGAGGCATACAGTCAAGGGAGAAGCCCATAGAGCAGGGGTCACCAACCTTTTTGAAACTGAGAGCTACTTCATGGGTATTGAGTCATACGAAGGGCTACCAGTTTGATACACTCTTCTGAAATAACAAATTTGCTCAGTTTGCCTTTAGTTACATATGATTATTAATGATACTCATCTATGTGAAGATACTGATCATGTTAATGATTTCTCACAATAATTATCAACAATGACTTAACAAGGTAGGAAACAGAATATCAGTATTCAATTTTCATTTTTAGAACAGGCCTGAGGGCTACTCATGTGGTCCTTGGGGGCTACCTGGTGCCCGCGGGCACCGTGTTGGTGACCCGGCCACGTTTTGATGGATTGGAAATACTTCAGTATGTGGCAAGTGAAGTCATATGAAGTAACATTTATCCACGAACAACTAGGATATTTTAAGAAAAGTATACATCGTTAAATAATGAAGTAGGGGTAACGAGGTATACCTATATTCACAGGGTATGGGGAAATTATACAGGCAATGGAAAAAACCCATCTCAATGTCCATTGTGGTTAACGTTATTCCTTTATTCTGCAAGATTGGGAATGTTTGAGATTTCTCTTGGCACAGCTACCAGAAGAGTTACAAATTTCAGACCGGTTGCTCACGTCACATCTACGTTGTCAAGCTCAGTTTGAGGCTGCGCAGTAACGCTCAGCCATCACCGGAAAAGTGCTTCTAATTGACTTCTCTGGTCTACGTCGAGGTCTATGGCGTCGCTGTGTTCATTTCTTTTACTGTCTATGTGTGCAACTGCTTTGAGATCTGTTTTCTCTCGTTTGGTGGGTGTGTCTCTCATTTAAGGGCTGTGTCACAGGTGATACCCAATCAGCAGAGATCGTGTCTGTAAACTCGCGGTAGTAAAAAAAAGGCAGAGTGCTTGCGCACACAACAGGGTGTTCAGCGCAACAGGGTGTTTTTTTAAACGTGTTGCTTAGTTTTGTCTGGGCTGAACATGGTCCAGGTCTTGCTCGTTCTTTCTTTAGCTTGCTGGCTGATAAAAAGACAAATTAGGTAAGATAACGTTACATGTGTGCGTGGAAAATAGCTAAATTACCTACCTAGCTAACGTTAGCTAGCAAGCAAGGTGACGTAACTATATTGTGCGAGATGAAATTTGTAGTTTACTGAGTGGTTTCACACAAAACTAAATGGAACTACAAACTCCGACTTTCACAAAATTGTCTTTTAAATCGATAAACATGATATGTGTAATTCATGGCACAATTCAAACGGGATCAAAAAAGGATTTGACTCTTGCCTTTTACTACCTTGTACATATTTCTTTCCAAAATAGGGTTCCATACCGGAAAGGGGAGGGGGGGGACTTGTTTTGGACATCTCTCTTTTGGTCTCAGTTTGAATTCTAAAATACCCCCAACATCAATCCATCCTTTTTACACTGCAGCATATTATGTATCCATCTGGGTCTATATTGTTTTTGTCAATAAACCACAATACACACACACACACACACACACACACACACACACACACACACACACACACACACACACACACACTCACACACACGCAGCTGCCTCCTCACTCAGTGGAAGCAGGTGTCTGTAAATCTCGTGGGGTTTGGGGCTTTTTTTGTCTTTTTTTCTTTTGGGTGTAGTAGAAGATGGTGAAATTCCCAATGTGAAAGTCTGCTTCTTGCTCTGGCCTCTTTCCACAAGACCCCCCCCCCCCCCTCCCCCAACCCACACACACTTAACCACACACACTAAACTAAACAACCCTCATCAACCCCTCACTACAATCTCATTGCAGTCTGTTTACACAATTATTATTATTATTATTAACTGTTATACCAAATGTTCTTTTAAAAATATGAATATATATACAGTATATGTGTCACTTTAAGCTGCAGTAAGCATGCATGCACCCCCGAGGAAACTATTTCTGTTTAGCCCTGCCTTAAATATCGCAGTTCCTGTTGTGTCCGTCATGATGGATGTCATTTCTGTTTATGTATCCCTCCGAGACTAGTGCTTGAGATGAGAATCTATATTTGAGGCCAGTGTGGTGGATCAGGGTGAGGTGGGGGTGCAGGTGGCTGGATGGAGGAAGAGAGAGGATGGGGTGTAAATATACCTCCTGGTCTTAGTCTGGGCCCCTTGGCTTTCATGGCCTCACAGGAAAAGTCTTCTCAAGAGGCTAAATGTGGAGCTCATACATGAAAGTGTGTGTTGTTGGAGAACAATGAGGACGTAGGTGTTTTATACGTTGAGGGCCATTTTTTTCATCACTTTTGCTTATTACCGTCGCTGGCTGATAAACTCTACTCTGCGGTGGGGGGGGGGGAGATGAGAGTGGAGTATTTAAACACTAGAAGAATTTGCATAGTAGAGACAGAGCAAATAGTTTATTTATTTAAGTATTACTCTAGAGACAATAGTTTGCCTTCACAGTGCTATTTACACTTTAAACCACTACAGGCTATTTGTACTAAAGGAAGGACTATAAGCATATTTCCAACTTAAATATGTAAATCTCGTTCATTGTCCGTGAGGAACAGCTTTTAAATTGGTATCACTATTACATCTTCAATTGAAGATATTGTTATGTCCTTTAAAATTAGATATTTCCAAAATTACACTGAACACAAGGATGTAATAAAAACAACACACTTTATTTACTAGGCAGTATAGAAAAGTATAAAAAAAACATTAACACTTGGAATGTATAAATGCTTTTATAAAATCATTTTTGCTCAAAAGCTAGTATAAAAACAAGGTGTATAAAAAGATTGTCTGCTAAGTGTTTGACATGGGCTACTGCAGTCTTAGTAAGAAAACAAAATGCTGATTGAATAAGCATTATACAACAATACAAAACGATTCAAAGAAATGTTTAAAAACAAAAACAATACAAAAGTTTCAATTCAAGGGATTTGTTTGTAGCAAAATATAAAACATCAGTGTTTAGTACTCCCACTTTTTTATGGAGAATATAAGATTCAAGTGCAGCTTGGTCTTACTCTTACTGGGTGAAGCTCATGGTTTCAAACATATAAGCTCATTTGAGATTGTTTTTTATATATATATATATATATATATATATATATATATATATATATATATATATATATATATATACATATACATATACTTAAGACTTTTAACACATATAATATTTGTTCATTGAACGTTTCCTCATACAGGATTTTGTGAAGGCCAGAAATAAATTGAAAGTTGAAATAAAAACTCCATTTATATGAACTAAAGGTGCCAATGTGGTAGTCAGGTAATACTAATAAGGCTGGCCCCTTTTGTTGTGTAAAACATGATCATTCTTAGTTGAATAATGATGGAAGAACAGATGCAGCTGCTCGTGTTCAGTAGTTAAGTGTTTACATGAGGTGGCACAGACCAAACACTTAAAATTCTCAGTAGACACAGAAAATAATAATAAAAGAAACAAAAAAGTTTCATGACTGGAATAAAGAGGTCAGTTTTGAATTCATTAATATGCCTTTGGATTTATGATAATGCTAACAGGGCTTAAATACTTTACTTACAACACTGCTCCATTGGCCAATTTAAAAAAACAACAACAACAACATTATCATCATTATCAAAACAAAAGAAATAAATTAATCAACTTGTTCTTTATATTAATATCAAAATTCGGAATTAATAATACAGCCCAATGCAAATTATATAGCCACCGTTTCCCATTTATAATACAACATTGATAATAAGACAGTGACAAGACCAAAAGTAATAAGACGTACAATAGAACCCAGAGCAAATTCTATTTAAAAGAAAATAAATGTTTAGTCTTTGGTTGGTTGAAATCCAACAAGTGTGAGTGTAAAACCACCAATGGCATAGAGCCTCTCCCAACTGTTGTACCACAACAAATATGTAATCCGCGGCGCTGCGACCAGCGCAGGGATTTTTTGATCTTACAGTCCAACATGTGTCTCTAGTCTACATGACCAGTGTCCTCGTAGGGTAAGTGTTGATGTACTTGTGGCTCTGCTCTGAGGCCAAAACGTGCTCCTCTGTTTTCCCACAGGTCACCTGTTCCCAAGAACTGAGCTGCTGTTGGTAAGAGAACGAGAGGATGATGAGTTTTGATGGTTAACACTTTTTGTATAATTTTTTTTTACCTCCTTTGTAGCAGGTTAATGGAAAAAACTTCCAAAAATGTCCATGAAACTTGGTGGAAGGGTGTACCATGGGCCAAGGAAGAACCCATTCAATTTTAGAGCAAATTCTTTTTTCACTTATGTTAACATTGCGAGATAGGGTATGGCCTTGGTGGAGGCCTGCACTCTCCGAGTGCCCTTCTGGTTCAAACTTAGATCAATACATTATTACATAGAAACGTATGCACACCTGTAGTGGGCTGGCCATGCCTCTGCGAGGGAGGTGGTAGGTTTTGTGCCCATCTTCACTCAATAATGAGCTAGTGAGTAGGTCCTGAATGAAAATGTAAAAAATAAATACATATCTTAGCAACAGAAGTCAAGAATAAGGTTTAAGGATGTTTGTGAGTAATGATGGATATCTTCACATTAGAGAACATGAACTGTTAGGTCAAAAGTGAGCTTACAGGTACTTCCTGTGCGGGGCCGTTTGGGGAGAATAGCTGTGTGTGAAGGTCTTGTCCTTCCCACTGCATACACGGGCTCCCCTCACATGGGGACTCCACCTAGGACCCAAAATACATCAGGGTAAATATCAAGAGTCGTGCAAACATGGATACAGAGTAGTCTCAAACAATGCTACTGATAATTAGTATATCATTAATAATAATGAACCTCCACATGAAAACAAATACTTCTTTTGTCAGTCTCAAATTTATCTGCATGTTTGTTTGTTTTTTACATATGTGTGCATGCTTATGTTGTGAGTGTTAAGTACCTCTTGTTTTATTTTCTTCAGAGGAGGCTGCTCAATGGCACACTCCATTGGCTCCTGCTTGATGGACTGTACCATCTGCTGCTCCAAAGGGGAGTTCTGGAAAAGGCACACATACCCCAGTGAGTCACAAGGACACTTTAGCAAGCACAACAGAAGGTAATATGACAAATTCAAGACTTGAGATATTTAAGTCTATAGATAAGTCTCTATCTCACCAGTAGTTTGAGGGGTCCATACTTGGCCTCCTGCATGGCCAGGGCTGACCTGAAAGGCGTGGGTGTACAAGGAGATGACTCCAGGATCGAACGACGAATGTTTGGAGTTCTGAACCTGAGAGAGAGAGAAAGAGGGAGAACAGTTTATAAAGCGCCATTTGCCACAATTCTGCATAATTGCATAATGTATCAGAGACAGAGCCGCTTACATTTCATTCTCTTTCTGGGGTCTGATAGTGTGGTCGATCGGAGGCTTGGAGTCCACAGGCGAGTTCATTGGTAAACTGTCATTGTCGGAGTGTTCTGGGCTCATTGACTGGTTGAGAAACTGTGAAACAAAAGAAGGGAAACCAATCAATCAAAGTAGCTTAACAGGTTTATTTTGAAGCAGAAACAATCTGGCAGATCATGGAAGCACACCTGGTCTGAACTACAGAAATGGAGAGGAAAGGAGAAAAGAGGGCCGGTGCTTCAAAAGACAATTATTGGTAAAATGATTGAAATGAAACTAAAAGATGGAAAACAACAGCACAAAAACATAGTCTGAATGATTGGTTGTTGATATCATCAAGGTGGCAGGTTGGTGATTAGATGGATTCTAATCAAACGCAGCTACGTTAACTACCTGTGAGGGTGAAAAGGGAAGGTTTCTGACTGGTGAAGGCTTGGGGGTTGAGCAGATGAAACCAGCCCATGCACCGAGAGCAGTTCTTGAGCCCTGATTGGGCAAGACCCTGTCTGTTCTGAGAACGCTCCTATCCAAGAGCCCACTGGTAGTGGCCTCATCCACTGAGGAGAGGCTCTAGGAAAAGGGCGGGAAAATATGGGTCAAAGCCCACTACTTGGTAAAATCTATGTTGCTACTTGCTAAGCTATCCTATTTTCATCTTGACACAGATGGTCACGACACACACAAATTAACAAAATGTCGTCACAATACGTAGCCCAAGGATAAAGTAAATGCAGATACTCACTGAATCAATGACACAATCCATGAACTCTGGAATAGTATTTGAGAACGTCGGACTGCTGTGATTGCTGTTGTTGTTATTGTTGTTGTTGCTGCCGTTATTGCTGTGGGCACGTGTTGCAGAGGCGCTCTCCTCAGGTAGGCAGCTCTGGTCGAGAGGCAGGGAAGGGGCCTGGTGATGAGGTAATAACATTACACCCTCTGAGCTGTTGGTCAAAGAGCTCTGGCTGGCCCAGCTTGGATAGGACAAATTCATCTGGGGGAGAAAAGGGTATAAAGAGTGAGGGCTAGAAATAACTGTCAAAGAATAATAATCTAAAAAAAATATAATGCACAGTAGGGTGAGTGTAGAGAAAGTGTCAGACAAGCACAAGAGAGAAAATGCAAGCCTGACAATAAGGGAAGAGGTGTAAAATTTGAGCACAGAAAAAAAGGAGAAAGGGAACTTCAATGTAAAGAAGTGTTGAGTAGAGGGTTGCACAAGGGGTCGTGCACACACGCTAAAATGGCAATAAGGCCCTATTTCATCATTTTTGCAGAAACCAACCCCCCAGATGTTTCCTCCTCACATGAACACACACATCCAGCCACTGTCCTTAAAGCCAGGGTCAAATGCACATGCTCATAAATAGTGCTGTCACACTTGAATATTTCGAAGCTCACACCCGCGATTACGCAGACACACATGCGACTTACTGGTCGTGATGGCTGGCCCCTCAGCTCATCTTCTGTTGACATGAGCAGCAGTTCGATCTCTTTCACCCTCTGCTCCTTCTCAGGGTCCTCCTCACTATAGTGTCTCTGGGAAAAAGAGAGCAGGAGGCAGATTTTGAGCAACAATTCATCATCACTTTCAATCCTTCCAGTGGCCTTACTATCTAGTCTCACTAGTGATTAATTATGCTGCGTTTTTACCTGTATAGCAGCGGTTCCATGCTGGGGAATGTTCAGGAGGTTCAAATGCAAGGCCATGGGGAACGGTAACTGTTAAGCCAATCAGAAACACAGATCCAAATCAAATAAATGAAATCGCCTGCACCTACACAATCAGCATCATTTAGTTTTCCTGCTAGCATCCCAAGTTTTAGTTTAAAGCCCACTCACTCGGTGTGTGTCGGAGATGTAGGCGTAGTTGACTTGCGACAAGGAAGGCAGCTGTGCGTGACTGGGCGAGTGGTGAGGGAAACCCATGATGTGACTGTTGTTCTTCACGTAGCCATGGCTAATGGAGAGCGAGGAGTTCTTTGCTGCGATCTGAAGATAGCCCTCCTGTTCCACCTTTCGCCTCATGGTGGAGTTCCAGTGGTTCTTTATAGCGTTGTCAGTCCTGGGTGTCATATATGAGACATATTCACTTAAAAGTTATTCATTACAAAACACATCCACACATCCACAAACATGCGCAATGTGAAGACATCCTGGACCTCTAGTGGTACAGGCACACACAGAGGCTGCCACAGATCACGCACACAAAACTGATAGGATATCAGCACAGAGCAATTACAATAATGTCAAAAATAAAGTATCTTTTTTCACCTAGTCTTATTCATTAGCCCTTTCTCTATAAAAAAAAAACACCCTGTCCTGACATTTGTCTTTTAACCTTATTTCTCCCAATCATTCTGTATTCCTATCTTTCAAAAACAATGGAAGTACTTTCCGTATTCACACCTCCATCTTCTTTAATGTTCTGTGTGCTCACTTCATTCCTTTTCTCATTTGTTTCTTCTCTCTTCATTCCTCCTTCAGTGTCTCCCCCCCTCCTCCATTTCACCCAACCAACAAGGATTTAGTGATTTATCTAGCTTCTCTTTTTTCACCTTTCTCTCTTCATTCTCTGCCTTACCTGCCGGGGAGCAGCTTAGCGATTTCGGCCCAGCGGTTGCCCAGCTTCTCGTGTGCCTGGTAGATGATTCGGTCCTCCTCCTCAGTCCACGATGTCTTCTTCACCTCTGGGTTCAGGTGGTTGTGCCAGCGCTCACGGCACTGCTTGCCGATACGCCCCTTCAGGTGCTTGGCAATCACTGACCAACGCTTGGCTCCATACTTCTGGACAAGCTCAATCACCTGGTGTGTGTGTGTGTGTGTGTGTGTGTGAGGGGGGGGGTTTGAAAGATGAGAGGGGAGGAGGAAGAGCATTGAAAAAGGAAGAGAAGTAAATGGTTGTGGAGGGGCATGAGGAAAGAGGAAGGAAGGAGCAATAACAGGGAGGAGAGGGAGAAGTAAAGGGGTAGAGGGTAAGAAAAATAAGGTAAAAAGATCACAGGTATATAAAGGATAGGAGAGAAAGTGACAATAAAAAAAGTTGTTAGTCAACCAGACAAATCTCAGAAACGTGTACATTGTGTCAGTGAAAGCTTCCCCTCCGCTCCCTCCTTCCCCCTTTCTTTATCTTTGAACATGTAGAGGTGATTGAGAACACCTGCTGGTGAGCAGTGAGGGAGTTTCCAGTGGAACGTTAGCCACTCTGCTAATCATTAAAGTGGCATCTGAGTGGAAATATAACTCCTTTGGACCAGCCCAATAAATACTGCACAGGCTTTAAGAGACTAAGCATGTTACTTGTTGAGTAACATCAACTTTTTGGCAAACTAAAAATGTGCAACAGCAGCCAAGGAGTTGCTACAGAATTTTCTTTTTTTTACCCTGGATGACACTTGATTGCCCGTTTCCCGTGACTGGTGGTTCTGCATTACTACTGTATGTGAAGGTTCTACTATAATGTAGAAAGACAAATGTGGGTTCGTCATTGATTTTCAATATTTTGTGTGTGACCCATTAAGTCCTGAGTGCATTCATGTTTTCTAAAAGGCTGTTTTCTTACCCTCTGGTCCTCCTCTTTGGTCCATGGCCCTTTGATGAGCTCTGGGTTAAGAACCTTCTGCCACCTGTGCTGGCACTGCACATCTGTACGATTCTGGTAGGTCAGACAGCAGGGATTAGTAATCATTCTTATACTATGGGAGGTTTTTGTGTATGTGTGTGCATTTGTACATGCCTGTGTAAGCACAGGCCTCGTACGTACAGTTAGTAAGCTTGCAATAAGTTTCCAGTCTTCTGATCCATGAAGCTCAACAAGTTTCTTCAACTTCTCATCCTGAAAAAAAGAGAAAACATTGTCAGACTTACTGCAATGAACATCACTCCCAGCAATTTAACACAATAGTCAGTCAATGTGGTTAGACCAGACAACAATAAAAAGAAAGGTCCTAGGGAATGCTCTCTCCTGAGGTCATTTCTACCCAACATGTGAGCTGTGTTAAACATTTTGTATTGAACAGCAGGATTTGAATTGTTTTGACGGGTCTTTGTGTGTGTACCTCTTCTCGTGTCCAGCGTGTTTTGCCAAGGTGGCGTTTCCCTGCCTTGGCCAGTGATCCATCATAATCATGTTCATACATCTCAGTCTCCTCCTCATCCTCCTCACTACTGTAAACACTGCAAACAAAGAGAGAAAGACAAAGAGAAATTCAGAAGAAGAGGTGGAGGCTGTGTGAAAAATAGTGTAAGATAATAGAAAGGTAAATGAAAGCACCATAAGAACCTGTCTATTTCCAAACTACTCCCTAATAATCTCTTTAAAGAGTGCATAAAGAACTCAGCCCACTATTTAATTCATCAGGTGTCAACACAGACAGAACCAGTCATTCTTGAAGGTTTGGGTGCAGGCTTTTAGCCAAGACACCCACAAGAGGAGAGAGAGAGAGAGAGAGAGAGAGAGAGAGAGAAAGAGAAAGAGAGAGAGAGAAGAACAGCAAGTGGGAGGGAGGGGGGCATGGATGAACAGGTTCCAATGTTTTTGGTTTCCACAGATACTGGGATTGGCACATGCGATCATGATTTTGTGACCCTGGCGTGTTCAGACCTGCAGTGGTTTGCATTGTACAGCACAGTCACACACACACACACACACACACACACACACACACACACACACACACACACACACACACACACACACACACACACACACACACACACACACACACACACACACACACACACACACACACACACCCCGGTAGTTGGTTAACCAATCAGAATGTAGAGCATGGACAACGTGGAAGCTTACTAGTAAGATACTTTAATGTCAAACAGACAGAGCAACAGGTGAACAGGAACCCCACTGAGGTGTGTGAGTGTGAGCGTGTGTGTGTGTGTGTGTGTGTGTGTGTGTGTGTGTGTGTGTGTGTGTGTGTGTGTGTGTGTGTGTGTGTTTGTGTGTAATAGAGGATATGTACATGTGCCTATCTGATTAACAGCAATGAATGACCATACAGAAAAATACAGAAACATGTACAGCAGTCATTTTATGACTGCTGTACATACATCAAATGCCGATGTGTCAATTGTATGACATTAAAAAAAAAAAATTGCTGAGTACTTCGTGTGCACAAACAACACGCAAACAAAAGATAAATTCACGCACTTAAACAATAATTGGTAAAACTTAACACGCAAGCTCAATGCAAGTAGCCAGATGCTTTTCAGAGAAAGCTGATGCCGATCGATGCTCATCAAGAAAGTATACAAAACGGTAAGCTGGTGAGAGTGACTGAAGTTTAAATGTGTGGCGATTCTTGTACCAAAACCTAGGAAATACACAACACGCAGCCACTTTTCGAGACAAGTACACATTGAAGACGCTGTGAAAGCGCACTTTCCAAAATAACAGTGAGCGCACCGCTTTCAGAGATGCTGCGGCGACATTCAGGGTGTATTAAAGTTGCATTAATGCGGGTTTAAAATGACCTTTATGACAGATATATTGCTGTAGGCTATAGGCTAATCTGCAAGTTAAAAACGTGAAAAAGAAAACGTGTCTGATGGTCAAACAAGCGCCTATTTTCAAAACCTTCATAAACTAAATGTAGGACATGGCATTGCGTGTTGCAATAAATTCAAGTCTGTGAGTGCGTTTTGACAAGTCGCATAGACTCTATGCTGCATTGTGTTTCATTTTGTATTTATTATAATATTCCTATCCACCACACAGTCCTGCGCGCAGCGTGGCACGCGCCTGTCCACCCGCCTAATGTTATTAATCTGTGTGTGTGTGTGTGTGTGTAAGAGAGAGAGACACACACACACACACACACACACACACACACACACACACACACACAGAGACCCCTTTCTCTCTCTCACCACTGACAGCAGCTCTAGAAGCGCACATGCCAGATGACCACCACCTGTCATGGGCGCGCGAGCGAGACACCCACACCACGACTTAGCTTTAACGGCCAAGAAAACCAAAAAAAAATGGCTTAACGTTACAAGCACAAACAGAGCTTAGACAACTAAAGATTTAATGAAAAAGATCAATAACTCTGTCAATAAGGTGCACCCTTAACGTTAATCCCTCAACTCATGCCGTATTCAACAACATAAATGATGGCTAACGTGAAAAGAAAAACAGTAACAGTTAACGTTAACTACGTGAGACGCACATAGAGGGAAAAAGAAAGTTAAAGATGATGCAAATTAAAGAGTAAATGGTCTGTTTGAGCTTACCTGTTTCTCGGCCGCCGAGCCATGTTAATATCTGTAGAGCGGCTCGCAGGTTACACTGAGCACGTACTTTCACTATCTGTGCTGGGTTTGTTCTCCGGGGGAAGAGGCAGGTTGACATTAATTTAAACTACAGCAGCCTCTACTACTGCTCCTCCCCTCTCTTTAGCATCCCGGTAAATTTGGCGCTCCTGAGCGCGTGCGGCCGAGTGCGCATGTCCAATAAAGTATACTTCAAATACCGTCCGACGTTTTGAAATTACTATTTAAACAGACACGGAAAAAGTCCGCATTTTAGGTAATATCCAAGAAAGCGACTGCAATTATTACAACACTAATATTTCCAGAAAACATATCAGGAACATTGCGATTTTTTTTTTTGCTGAGAAAAACCTTGTAGTCTACCATCTAAACCAAAATCGGTTTATGATGCTTAGCCTGATCTACACTATTACATTACATAATACAAATGCCATGATAAAATGTAGCTGGATTATATGGCCTAGTGCAAATAAAAAATTGGTGGGAAAGTAGGGCCTCAAGGATAGTGCATTGGACAGTGCCTCTAACATTTACGAAGTATTCTTGAATGCATCAGGCCACAACACATAGTAGACTTGTCAAAGGCGGGTTTCGCCTGGTCGTCCGCGCTAAATGCTTTTTGTCAACAATTTTCGCGAGTTACCTCTCTTCTGATGAAAAGGCGAAGGAAACTAGTATATATATGGATGTAGCAAACAATTGCGGGATGGGGTTTTGGCATGCGAGGAAAGTTAAGTTGCAATGCTTTCTGTGCTCGCGGCAACCTAGAGTGCTTGCTGGTGTTGCAAATAGCCTATGCCTACAGATATTTCTCAGTAATAAAAAAAATGCAAGACCTTATCATCCGGCGGTAAAATGAGCTTTTATGTTTGCCCAGACAAAGATAGTAATGCAGTGGCACTTCAACTTTTTGCGGGGATGTATTGCACCTCATAGGACAACTTCCTTTAAAGCACACATGATAGGCTACGTGTGAAGTTGTTCGTCAAGTTGTCTTTTGAGAATCTTAAACGGGAGCTTGCTGATTATGTTTTTGCATTTATTAAAAATGATAATAATTCACATTTACATTAGAAACGAGTTGATCCTGTTTTTCAGCAACCCTCTCTCAATGATGGATGCTATAATGCTCCTTTCCCAGCTGTAACTTCTGCATTATTCTGTAGTAATGCAATTGGCCACCAAGTATTATGATTATCTTGTTTTGGTTGAGTTCTCCATTCTCCCTGGGCCAGGACTGTTGTCGCTCAGCCATTCATTAAAGGGGTGTGTGTGTGTGGGGGGATGCTTTATTTGTATAAATGTGTCTTCTCATTGTATTAGTTCCTCCATACGCGACCGTATTGCCCTGGTCACTTGTAATTACCATCACCCCAGACCAGCCTATTGTACCAGGGCAGTCATCATAATAGTGGCCTGATAAAGGACTACATGTACTCATACACTCATTACTATTTGATGCAACAGAGTGCTTAGTGAAGGGAAGCACTTACTGCGGACAGAGAAATATCAAGATAACCTACAGGACTGGACATGCAGTACAGCATGGACGATTTTATATTTACTATTATTCATGCAAACTTTTGATGAACTGTTGGTTCAAAGGCTATTTGTAACATCAAAAATGCCAGGTTGCAATGGCTGTAGGCTTCAAATAGTTTACACACCTGTGTACACAAGCACTGTTCCAGTCATTTTTGCCTTGAGGAGGTGGTACTTCTAATCTATTCAAAACATATTTTAATTATATAGCAGCTATCCTGCAAGATTGCAATACAAGATGCCCCACAGAAAGAAATGTGGACTAGTGAAATAGATACAGCACAAAGGAATTATTAACCTGACAAAAGAAGCTAAATAAATAACCTAAATCATACTGTATGTACAGTAAAAACAAATGTGTAAATTATGTTCTGTCTCCACTTGTCTGATTTGTGCACATATCTGTAAGTAAGTGCCTTTACCTTTTTTCTGCACAAGCCCCAAATGTGTCTTTTCCCTCGAGGGTAATATTAAAAACTACATCTTGTTATCTGAAACCAAATTGAATGAAGGGAGCCAGGGTATGCAAATTCTCCAATAGTAGGTTGAGCAGGAAGCCTGAGACCCATTGACTCCAAACTGAGGAAATTTGCATGGGTGCGATTGGACAGGTTAAGAGCAGGTATTGTGATGGCTGCCCCCTTTGCAAAGCATTGTGTGCAGGTTGGCTCATTTGAATAATTTTTAATGATGGCCCCTGCGCTTGAGATATCACCCCACCAGGCTTTTGGAGATAGAGTTGGGAAGGCCAAACGTCTATTGTTAATTGTATGTGTATGTAAAGGCCTGCATTGGAGAAGAGTTGATCCTAAGTCAAATAGTGAATGTGTCCCTGTATGGTTATGTGGTTAAACAAGCAAAGGATTCATACATTATTATTGTTCTGCGGTACATTGAAATCCAGCGATCATCATTCAGGAACATTATTTTTTTAAAGAATATTTTATTACACCTACTTGCCTAATGAATGCATATATGGCAATAGATAATAGAATGTCAAGTTTTTTTGTTTTGTTTTTTAGAACAAATTTAGTTTAATTAATTCATCATTCCCTTTTAAATTCACAATTTGTTAATTTAAGGACCTCACATGTGTTCTTTCATTGACTTTAGTTGTTTGGACCACCTGTCAGACTGCCAAAGGTCTAGGTTTTGCATTTTCCGCAGGAGTGAGTTCCTGTGAAATACTCTTCCCATGATGCCTAGTGCCTAAATTATGTAAAGCATTACCTCACTGCCAACTTTTGGGATGGACGTCACCCCTCGCCCACTTGCACATAAGCTTTGTCTTCTACAATTACACCAGGATTAATGTTTTCAGATTTGCATGCTGTTGTTGACAGATTTGCAAACCTTTGCTTTCACTTGATTCCATACCATTGCCATCCACTTGCTAACAACTATTTCGTGCATCTGCTAGAATTGAATAGAATTCAGTTAGAGAGGAAATATGATGGATGCAAACCATGAAGTGTATTAGTCATTCAATTATATATATTCTACATCATTTAAACAAAGCACCCATCCTCCACTGATCTGCTCATTCTTCTCGCAATCTGTCAATCCATCTGTTTAATCCATCTAATCAGTCCAACATTAATTCTCTCAGAAATCCTTCTCGGCTGCCACTGATTCATTGATCAGGCTTTCTGTGAACTCTGTGGCCACATCCGCAGCACAGATTTGACCAGAAAGTGTTTAAAGACATTCAAAGGAAACAAATGTTCAGATCCTGTGTAGGTGTGAAAATCACACCCCAGCCTTGTAGCAGCAGAAACACATATTCATCTCTAAATCTGACTGTATAAATAAAGCAGAAAGACTTCATAAAACAATAAAAAGAAACATGCAAAAAACAACATTTATTTGGAATGACAATGTGCTAAAGACTTGGTTTGAATAAAGTTCTTGTTGCGTTTTGTTTAGGTCTGCAAAAGGTTATGTTAAACAAGGACAATGCATGAGAAAAGCAGCAAACACTATATAACTATTTTAATGTCAATGTTTCATGCATTGCTTTTCACTTAGGCAATATGTTCCATTTCCATTACATATCAGTTGCTCTTTGCTGACTTTGGTTTCAGAGTGTCCTAGAAACATTTTAGTGATGCAAAAGTAGAGTACCCTCTCTGTCACCTGTGTGACCCTGTAAAGTGATCATGTTTGTGTCTGTTTACCTGTGTGCATGTGTTCCATGAGTGTGTCTGTGTGCAGTTGTTTATTTTGACATGTAGATGTGCAACCAAGACTTCAAAATGCAGGAAGTGGAATTTTAGAGGGGAAACCTCCACCCACTTAGAAGCACGCACGCGCATACACATACGCACGCTCTTAACCTAAGGTGAAACTGCACAATAAATAAACTCCTCCGCTATCCCCTCCCGATATGAAAGATCCCCCCTCCTGTTCTTATTAGCTACTGCCAATAAAAGCTGCTCTTCGTCAAACTGCCAGTTGCAATATGAGCCATTCATTTTGAAAAGGTCTTTACAATTACCTAAGCAGACATCTTTCTTTATTCTGCTCTATTTATAGATTGGGGAGACACGCCAAACCTCATATTTCATTTCACCCGTGCAGATGTGCAAGTGTATAATTCACCTGCATCACTGGTATCAGATTATTGTCTGACATTTTCATCTTCTTCTCTTTCATTGGCACACAGGCTACTGTAGATGAGATCAGGACAACAAAATGTATCAAAAACCACACATGCATACACATGCACACAAATGCGTGTGACCATAAAGTACATGCAAAGACCAAGTCACAGATAAATGTGCACAAACACAAGCACACAAGGGGTTACAAACATCTATTTCCCTTTTGTGGTAGACAGGCTATAAGTTTCTTGTGGTACAAAGATAGTAGGAAAAAATGATGTCACTCATTGGGTGCGTGTGTTTGTGCGAGGTGTAGAGTGTGGGATCAGATGGGTTGGTCTCTAACCATAGGGCATAACCTTTGACAAAAAATGGTTTAGACATTCACACCCCAAGATCACAGGTGGGATTGAAAGTTGTACGTGTATTTTGTGCAGGCAAACTCTCTCGCGTTCTTTCAGTGCACTTCTCTTGACATCTTAAAATAATTTTCTCAAGGTTGTGCAGAGAGGAAAAAAGCTCTTAACCACGTTGTCATGATTCAACTGCGTTATTGTGCTTCCTCTTTTACATTAATAAGACATCATCATTAATATGTATTTTAAGTGTTTCCTCATTTAAAAAAACAAAAACAGAATAGCGTTTGACTGTATTTTGGTCCAATGCAAACATATTGACTAAATGTATTATCTCCATAATCATCATCAGGATCACTGGGTTTTCTAAGAAAAGAAAAGAAAAAAATCAGACATTTACCCTTTTACTCCTTCACTTCAGACCCTTGTGACCCTAATCACTACATCTACATCCTGTTACATAGGCCTACAGATTAAACTTCCATCTCTTTCTGTAGCTATGCCCCTGAAGATTTATGATAAAATTATCGTTATTCTATATTTTGGTCCAAGTTCATTTTCCTCCTAGTCATTCCAATACATGTATTAGTTCCAACTGCAGATAACAAGTTCTACAAACATAACTTGATTGGAAATCAGTTTCTATCTGTCAGACAGAGTGGAAGTAAACCTTTTTTGGGAGATCTGATCCCATGCAGTAATGTGTAATAAAAACTAGGCCGCATTGGAGGAACTGCCACAGGAAGTCACTATACGAGACCTTAAAATAAGAAGGCAATTAAGACTAATTTTGTGTTTGATACATTTCTCATGTATGCACATCTGGCATGAGAATCTTTGTACATACTGTTGATGGACTTGTGTTTTTAAATAAAGTTTAAAAAAAAACTGCAACAGGAAGTTACGTCAGCAAAAAAATCTTGTCTGAATGCAAGTTTTTATTTTAATGACTAGCTATATTATTTAGCCTGCCCCGAGCTTGCCATCCAGCAAAAGACACAAAAAACTTCGAAATTTGAGACCTTTTAAAAAAAAAAAATCTTATTTATTTGATTTATTTCCGAGTCTGCTGAATCATATCTGACCCAACGTTAACTTAGCTACTGCTGTAATTTCACACTAGCTACTGCAACAGCAATGGCAGTCGGGCAGTGAGACACATGTCAACAGTCTGTGAGCCGAAAAACATTTACGCTGGGGGCGAGAGAAGACACTTAGCAAAATGTCTCGGCACAGAAATGTTCGAGGTTACAACTACGATGAAGGTAGATAACCTTAACTAGCTAGTTGGTAACGGGTTATGCGTTCCTGTGAGGCCGCAAACCGCTAAGATCGTTAGCCGCTAAGCTAAAATTCAATGTTATTTGTTGCTCTAGCAGCTAACACTAGCTAGCTAGTTTAACGTTAGCTGGCAAGATAACGTTGCTGTCGTGTCACCTGGCACCCGGCACAAGATATATTGCACTATAATACTATTATCTACTTATCGACCCAAGTTTTCAGAGTAACGTTAACACTTTATGTGATGTGTCTATAACTTATAATGTAGCTAACGTTATCTAATATTTATGTTTACTAAAGTTAACGACGGCTTACTAGCTAGCTAGCTTGCTAACTTTCCAGTGTTTTGAAATATGTAAACAATCTTCTAATACAAAGTTGGATATGGTATATAGACATCCTTAATCTTATTCATTTATTAACTCTCCCAAATTCTTAAACCTACAGTGAATTTATTACAGAAAATTACTGGACTCACTATTTACTGTTTGTTAACGTTATGCATTCTGTAACGTTAAAGTTGCTGGCAAGGCAAAGTGACAGCTGTAACAAATGACTCTTTCTCTTTACTACAAATGCGTTACATGTTTGTTTTGTAAAGTAGAGAAATGGAAAAACAATTGAACCATAATTATATTTTCTTCTAGATTTCGACGATGATGACATTTATGGACATTCTGTAGATGACGACTGCTGTATATCACCAGCAACAGGTTGGTATCAGTGAATGCAATATTTATTATGGGTCAACGAGAATATATGTGTGCTGATACATTAAACAATAATAGACAATATTAAACTATGAGAACTTTGTTTCATATGCTTTTCATTCATCATGAATTCAATAAAGGATTTATTTAAAATATGCAGCATTAACCAGACATCACATCTCCTAGTTTGTAAGCAGCCAATAAGTAAAGATGTTTGTGGTTTATACAGCAAATCAGTTTATCTACTCTCGTCAAGAGAGGCAAGCACCAAAAGAGGGGCCTTTAGAAGAGGAAGAATATGAAGATGATGTACCCATGTCCCCTACCATCAGCCACAATCTTGACCCTCTTGACCAAGGTAATATTATGAAATCCACACACTGGTATGCAAGTGACAAATAACAGAGATCTTCTGACCTATACCTTTTGATCTTTGTGTTTGAAAATGTGCTAATTAAAAACATTAAGTTTTAAAAGTAGTTTTCTTTGTTTAATCTGTAATTTTTTTGGGTTGCAAATACAATGTCTGTGTTTAAAGTGTGTGTTGTATCTTATAGCCAAGCTGTATTCCTGTCTGGACCATATGCGGACTGTTTTGGGAGATGCAGTGCCAGACTCAATCCTGACCCAGGCAGCCATAAAATGTGGATTCGACCCACAGAAGGCATTGGATGCAGTCCTGTCTGAAGACGCTAAGACAGCCCCAGTTACCAGAAGTACCAATGAAGAGACCGCTTCGGTAGCAAGAGTTAGCCAGGAGAAAGCACCGCTTCCACAAAGAACCAAACAAGCGGCCGTGGTTGAAAAAGGTACGCCTGGAGCGGATCAAATTATGACCAATTTATTGGTCAGGAGTTAGATATTAGAGAATGGTTATTGGCGGTATTTGAACATTTTCTCCAGTCATTTGCTAAACAAAGCACAGGATCTGAAAAGGTTTTTATCCAGTATGCAAAATGATTGAGATATTTCACAGTTGGTTCATAATAAGTGTTTTTTTCTTGCCATGTAGCTACTGATAGATCTAGTTTCCTACTTTCCTCAATAATTAGAAGTAGTTCAGTATAGATGAATAATATTCTCACTGTGATATAATATATATAATAATTAGGAATTACACAAAAAATATATTTAAGTAGTAGGTTTAAGTGTAATTATGAATATATTTGGCTTTTAGAGTCCAGTCAATAGCTGAGAGCTTACCAGTTAAAAGGACTGTAAATACAAAGAAGGCTGTACTGTAAAGAATGAAAGATAACCGGAATTGCCCATTAAGTAAGTGTAATGGGTTTTGATGTAGGCCACTTGAATTAAAGCATTAATATAAAGCAAGATCAGAGCTTAGTCTTGGTTAAAAAATAAGAACTGGACTGTTGTAGACTGGGCTGATGAAGGATTGAAGAAGACATAGCTTGGTGGTACTGACTGCATCTAATACTGTATCGTGATATTTTTGACTGAATAACTGTGGGTTCTTCAGAAGATACTTGGAACAAAAGATAATTTCGAATCATGTTCATTAGTATTGTGTACATGAAAACTTAACAGCCATGAGCATATCGCTGTTCATTTTTCACACATGTGTGCGATGACACATTTTAGTCATGCAAATGTTTAACAGAGTGCCTTCTTTCTGTTCTTCTCCCTCTTGTTTATTGTATGATTCATCTGACTTCTGTTCTGTGGTCCTCCTGTCGCTCCTCTCCAACAACTACAATTGGCTCTTGTAAGGTAAGGAGCCTGCTTGCCCGCTTCTCACACAGACATTACGTCCAATGCACATAAACCCCAGACCGATTTGTGCGAACACAAACACCCACGTGTGCAAACAAGTGCACCAAACTTGCGTGACCTCTTATCGCAACATAAGGTTGACCCTGTGGTTAGCAGCTCTGAAACTCTAAGTTGTATCCATCAAAACAATGGTCCAGGTGTTAGCAGTGGTGCCAGTCTGGCACAGCTCATGTCACAGCATGAGCAGAAGAGTAAGGCGACAGGAGTAGTTAACACAGGGAGAGGTTTGGGTGTTCCCTCAAGTGCTTTCACCATAGGACTTAATTCACCTCCGTCCATCATGTCTAATCAGAATAGTCTTTCATTGGGAACATTGGTATCTTTAAACATGACTTCAGCATCCCACGGCTCAGCTCCCTCGCTCCTTTCAGTTTCACTCCATAGTCTGTCGCTTAATACTCCCAAGATAACAACTGCAAGTTGTTCTCCGGCTGCTCCTCCTGGGTTTGGGAGTCTCAGTTCTGTCCTCTTGAGCAGTCCTCACCCAGTGGGAGTTGTGACTGGAGGCAAAGCCACAAGGGCTGATCCTAAGGGATGCCAGTCATTGGCTGATTTAATCCAGGAACATTCAAACCGCAGCCCGACCATGAGTTCCTCCTTTCCTACTCTCCAAAGCAGCATAACTTCTGTGACGTGTCAGGGGATGGCTGCACCAACACTCTCGCTGTCTGGCCTCGCTTCACAGCACCAAAACAGGGATATGCACATTCAATCACAATCACAGAGCACTAAACAACCAGCAAACACACTCGCCTTTTCTAAACCAACCAACAATACTCCTGCATGCCTAGGTGGTACTGTCTCATTGTCTCAGCTAGCCCTGCAACATCAAACCAACAGTTCCTTTACTTCCCCTCAACCCATCAGGGCTGAATCTCCAGCAAAGGCACTGAAACAACCACCTGGCAACTCTGAGCTGCTCTCTTTGTCACATTTGGCATCTGAACACAAAGGCAAAACCTCAACCACCTCAAATGGGTCACAGTACTCCCTCACCTCGCTCCTTTCACCAGCTAAACCAGAGAGGGCTGATGCGTTAGCAGAAAGTACTACAGAGGGTGGGACCAAGCGTAAGCTCGACCACAAACCATACAACCAAAACGTCAGGCTACCTAAGCTGAAGCAGGCTATTGATTTGAGTGCACTCATGGCCCAGTCAGACGAACCAGGCCCTCGTCACTTTGACAACGACCTCCCTTCACCGTCCTCTCCAACTTCAGTTGCCGTGGGGCTGGATGCTTCAGTTTTTGCACAACCATCAGTATTTGCGATTACTTTGTTGATTCAGAGCCACACACCACAGAAGAGGAAAAGGAATATATTGAGGGGAAAAGTAAGAGGATGTGGTTACCAGGCCTTCCTGTGTAAATCGCAGGACAAATCCGAAGAGCATCATGTACCACTCTCGCCAATTGTACCATTCCGCTTTGACGCGCCTTCACCCGACGACATCGTCCGTGCTAATCAGCGAAAAGCTTTCACCAGGTAGAGAAGAGGATAAAAAATAGCACTTAATTCAGCTGCGTCTAGTTGGTGCTGCATTGACTCACTTGGGATGAGAACCTGAGATCTTTTTGGTGGCCTTTCCTCCACCAGCTGAACTAAACTCAAAGAGATGCAGCATTCGATCGTCAGTCTTTTTAACTGAAATAAAATAAACTTTTGGGACCAACAGTACGACTGAATAAGACACTTGCTGTTGATCAGTGCTAAAAATTACTCTTCTAGGAAAAGTATTACTACAGCATTATTATTTTTTTTTATAGAGGCAAGCAAACAAGTCAATGCTGTTTAAGTCCAGCAGGATTACAGTAAATACTCAGTCTCTCTGGCAGCTTGAAAATAATCGCAGCTTTTAAAGTACTAGTATTTTATTACTACTACTAAACCTACTAGTATTTTATTTTCTCATTTACTGTAACTTATTTTTCTATGCTTGGATGGCCATTTACTTTTTAATTGACACGTTTTGTATGAGAGTAAATTAGTTTCATCTTAGCCAGGGAAAATTCAAAATGTATATCTTTCTGCATGACCTCTTTTCTAGTTTTGATCTGCATGAACCCTCAAAAAAGAAAAAGAGGTTGATTTTGTTAGCAGGTGTGCTGCAGCTATTGGAATATGGATCAGTTAACCATTGTTCTGGTTTACTGCTGCCTGTGTTTGAGATCATGGGGTAGACATTTTGGTTTAGAGGACACCTGGAGATTTTCCCATGAGGGAGCGAGAACAAATGCACACACACACGCACACGCACGCACACGCACACACACACACACACACTTTTAATGTTTGATATTGAAGAACTGAGTTAACTATGAATGCAAGCACTGTGAATAAAGAGTACACTGTGTGACTCAAAATGACTGCCTTCAGACCTGAGGTAAAAGGACTTTTGTTTTGCTCTTACAAGTTTTTAATATTACAATGTACAAATGAGTTTGATTTACACTGGGTGTGTCATGACACTCTGCCAGAGGTTAATTTGCCAATTTCGAAATAAAGATGACTACACGTAGGTACCCTGAATGCACCTGTGTCTGGGCGTGTCTCTCTGGTTGTGTCTGGGTGTGCTTTTGTGTGTCAGAGTGTAAAAATTATCTTTTTTTAGGCTTGTTCGATTGACCTTATTCTACATAACCAGTTAAAATGGTGCTCTATTCTCTATTTGGATCTAAAATTATTGTTTTGGTTCAGTACGGTTTGTTTTCTGGCGGGAGGGTGAAGTATTTGAAATACAATGAAAGGAATATGGCTGGATTTGTTTTATCAAAAGGAAAAGTGTCACTGTTAATAAGGAAAAACAAAACATTAACTGCAACATAACCCAAACACAAGCTGGTCACTGTTTTCAAAACAACACTGATCTGTTGATTTTATTTTTATATTCCTCGGCAATAAAAATACAATTCGTGATTTAATACGTTGCTCTTTACTACCCGACTCTCCCCTACTTGCGCTGTCAATAGACACACTGGCGGGATGTCTTCGTAAATGTGACATCGTATTGGTAGTATTGCTGCTAGCATAAGCCAGATGTGTTGTACAGTGCTTGCACCCAATTGCCCCTTTATTCACCACTTTTTTTCCATCGTCAGGTAACGCTAAATCCTAATGCTCTTATATAGCACCAAGACGGACTGACAGCCGCACTCCGCAACCTATCCATGCCAACTACGGTTTCATTTCACTGACTTTTATTTTAAGTATTTTTTTTTTTTTTCTTTCTGCACAAGCCTTTTTGACTGAAATTTGTGAGGCTAAACCGCACCAAACAATACATACCTGTAGATGCCCTGAGCCGTGACTAGCACACCGAACGGTTTGGATTTTTTTTACTTGAGCTCTCCATCCCTAGTAGAGTATGTATGTTTGTTAAGTAGTAATTCTATATTTAAGGATGAACTATTGGCATCGGTGTAATCATATTTAGCAGATGAATTTTCATTGGAATTTTCCAAATGAAATGTTTTTTAGAAAGAATACTGCATTATGTATCTGGTGCAGTGTATGTGTTTTTTTTTGTGTGTGTGTAGGTTAGCCCAGTGTTGCTTGAGGCATCTGACATGATTAGTGTGAGTCATTGGTATTGGTTTGAATGGAGACTCTTTCCCTTAAAGAAATGCATGATTAAGACTTAAGATTATACAAGGACTGGTTCAAGGTTTGGGAGATAATTACATGTACTAACAGCAACAACTGTGAGGAGACCTGTTGTATATGTGGTGGTGTTAACCCTAAAAATCTACCACCTAATCTTATTACTGTCATCGTCGGTACACTATTCTGTGTTGCAGTAATAATACAGGAGGAGATGAGGAGGGCTGATGTCAAACTTTTCTTACGGTTTTGTCATTTTCTTGCACTGCGTCATTGTTGTCTTAAATGTTAGGATGCTAATTGAGTGAAGGGTTAAGGTTGTGGCTAGATGTGTGTAAACTTTATACAGTCACAGAGAGCTGAGTAAAGTGAACCATTAGGGTGGCAAACAGACTGGCGTGCCTGAGGGAAATGCTAGATAATAAAGTGCAGATAATGGTAATATTGACAAGTCAAACATTAGAAGTCAAACATGTTTCTCAGTGTACGTGAAGTCCCGGGAGCATTAGGATGTTTGGACATAATTAGTTGTATTGGGGATGTCATGGTGTGTTCTGTGAGTGAAGATGGGTGTCTATATCTTTTCAAGATGTGAAAATCTAGAAATGACTAAGTCTCATTAACTAGTGGGTTTGTCCAGCCACAGTTTAGTCCTTTTTTCTCTTAAGGCGAGCCAGTGTGTGGGTTTGAGCAGGAAGCTGCACTCTTGGAGAAAATGTCACCCCAAGCAAACAGCGGCCGATCATCTAACTCTCTGTGTCTCTTACACACCACCTACGTAGGAAACTCTGATCATGTCTCTCGACTTTCACAGCTTTGTCAAAGGCTTTGACAGATCAAATCATTTAATGTCTTCACAAGCTCTGCAGTTCTGCAAGGCGTACATGGTGCACAAACATAGTGTTGTTGTGATGTGGTGCCAATGCTGGAAAATACCATTTTACTCACAACAAGTGGTCAAAAGAAAGCGAGTGCATTTGGATTGACGTGCCATCGATACTACTGCTTTGTTGTGGTGTGAGATGTTTACAGGAAAAAAGGGCTTAGAGAAGAATAGGATTCTTTGTTTGAATGGAAAAATCTGCAAGAAATATAGACAAGAGTTGACTTCTACAGACGTTTCAGTGTTTCCTCTAGAATTTTTTTCAGCAACGGTGGGGGGGTCGAACGCCAAAAAGTAAGGGCTTGTCTGCTAACGTTAGCTACCGACCGTTACCTTGAAACCATCCAGCAAATAGACGGTACCGTAGGGTGATTTGACGTCACCGCTCATTTTGCACACAGTTTAACAACAAAACAAAACGCTGAGTGAACATTACTAGCTACATTTTTCTTGTTGGTTTTGAGCGGTATGCACCCCCACTAACCTGGAAAACTGTTTTAAAACTGTAACGTTAATGCAGCGTGACGGAGGAATACAGTATCTCCCGCAGCGGGGTGTCAAAGCCACAGGGACCGTCACCGCATCGTTCGCCAACGTTAGCTTCTTGTCTCATCTGGGGTCTGAAACGGTAAATTCATCAAAGTCAGTGTCTACAATGCTATTTTCCAATAAACTGTATCTGTCCTATTTCATGGGACCCGCGCGGGTGCAGATTTAATGTCGCGGCTTTCGTCGCTGTTTGTCACTTTGCCTAAGATTGAGTGACAAGTAGTACTCGCCCTGTTTATTTGGTTGCCATGACTTAGCGAGTGATGACGTCCTGTCACTGTTCCAGTTGCGCATGGGTATAGAGGAAACACTAGGTCATCAAATCCTAAAATATCTCCATAAAGCTGTGATGTGACAGTTTGCAGAAGGCATGCACAGTGGCTTTAGAAATCATTTTGGTTCATTTATGATCTACATGTTGTGGAGCCTGACTTAAAAAAAAAAACCTTGCTATGACAGTAATAATGTTTTTGCGCTAATGTATCAGTGGGCGTCTTATCGCAAGAACGTGTCGTACTATCGCGAGAACGTCACACGCGTGTAGAAAAAAAAAAAGAAGGTTGGGTGTGGAAAAGAACATTGGGAAAGGCTTTAACAAAAAAAAATGACAAAAACACGACTGTGACCGTCACATGCTTGACTGATTTTCATTCCGATTCCCCTGTGGTAGTCGGCTTGGTCTCTTTCGCACTGTGTCTGAAATCACTCCCTCATTAACTCTTCCCCACATAACAAACATATTACAACAAGTTATGAGTATTACATTGATATTTAGGACACTTCTGAATCGTCCTCCTCTTGCACCATCAGTTCCACCTGCATTGTTGCACATTGGCAATTTGCACATCTAGCAATGGTAAAGCAATGGGTTTTACATGTTTTACAACGTGTAGGGAAACCATTGTTCACGAATATTTATTGCATTGATTGTTAGCTTGATGAAGACATAATGAACAGTATGACAGTATGCGACGATCATGTCAACAAACAGAGACTTCACATACAGAACAGGAAAACAACTAACTTAATTCACGGCGTGGTAAAAAACCAAAAACATCACACAACTCTTCTCCAGTATGCCATGTATGTATGCTGACTGTCATTATTAGGGTGGATGATGATGACAGACAGACAGACAGACAGACAGAGGACTTTATACCTTTTCTTTGGAAACTCCAGATGTCGATTGTGGGTCACGCAAAAAAAGCCATCACTGGACTAGATGACTAAGATAAGTAAGAAAGCTCTGAGTGGAAAGTGGATGCACCACAGACTTAAAATAGGTTGACTTTTTCTGTGTAATTATTTTGTTAAACGATTTAAATCCAAATGTGCATTGACAATATGGTTACCATGCTGAAGGTCAGAGACACATCCTACTGTAGTTATATTTTCTGTCTGTAAACAGTTGGTGAGAGTTCTCAGGTGGTTGGTATATGACTCAAGGTTTACTGTCTGCTGAGTAGGTGGGTGTAGAGGACAAGGAGATGATATTTTTATAGATGTCGTTCTATGAAATGAGTGGTGGTATCCACATTGTGTGTTTTTCTCTCTGCCAGATGTCTCATTTCTGTCCTAGTCATTTTCATTCATATCTTCAGCGATTTTTCAGATGTGAATGAAGTTAAACTCTTAGTATTATCCATTTATTTAGAGTCAAAAATAGGACACCATGTGCGAGGGAGCGCCAGTATGTAGGTTTTAATTCCAAACAAATACTAGGCCAGGTGACTTCACTTCATCCTCTCTGGTGGAAATCACCTTATATAGTAACTTAAATCATCAATTGAATCTTAACACTCTTTGCACATTTCACAAATGGTTCCTATCCCTCAAGATTTTTTGTAACCAGAGCCAGACAAAACAAAACTTGCTCTGATACAATATTCAAATGGGTTTGTCCCCCCCCCCCCCCCACACTATCCCCCACAGTAGGCCGATGAAGATTTGAGTCAAGTCAAACGTAATTATTGTCTTTTACAGCCTTTAGCGGCCTCAAGTGGTAGGGAGTCTCATTATGAAACTGTTCCAGAATTTAAATTTTTTATTGTGATGACCATCAAAGCAGTTAATTTGTTTATTACATTTTTGGGGTATTGTATTGTGCTTTTGAAGGTATAGCATCTGATTAGATTTCTCTCCATCTGCCTCTATATCTCTGTCATGGATCTCTAATTCTCACTTTCACAACCACCTTGCCCTGTGACGCTATCAACACTTTATTTTACTTTTGCCTGCAAACTTGTGTGTATTTGAACGGGGGGAGGGAGGGTTAATATTTGCATATCCTGGGCGGACTTCTCTTATCCTGTGCTCAGTTGGGCCCCTAGGCCAAGGTGTACAGATGACTCATTCACTCTTTAGTCACTGCATGGGTCCCCTATACCAGATAAATCCTGGATGGGAGGGCACCAACTGTTTACCTAAACAGTGTAAAGAGATCCTGCTCCAAGCCTCAGAACCTGATTGCACTGTGTAATTGTTCTCAGGCCGCCTTCCTTAATGCTGCCCCCAGGCCAACCCAAATTATTATCTGGAAAGTCAGTTGTTTGCAAAGGTATTACAGTTTTGACAGAGCAACATGTGTCTTCCAGTTAAAAAGTGGTTGTTTATTACTTAAAAACTTGGGAGTTCCAGAGGGTGCGCCGGCCTGTTTCACCCCAGGTTACAATAAAGAGGTGAAGGGGAAAAAAATAAATAAAAGACTTCAGGTACTTAATGATTATGGGCTGGTGATGTAGATGCTTAGTTTTTATGTTGTGGTTTGTTTCCAAAATGTACATTAGGTTAGGTGTACTGGTTCGTTTATCTGATCCTAATGACCTTATTGGATTTGATGTGATCTAATGAGATCATTTGTTTCACAGCTGATGTTCCATATAAGTACATTTCAAGCTGGCTGGTGTCCTGTTTGACACAGGTGGTAGAAACCTCAACGTCACTGTAGTAAGGACATGAAAAGCCCCCAGCTGCAGGAAGAACCAAAATTCCCCAGAGTACTTTCTCCATCTCATGTTGCTGCTTACTGCAGGACAGATAACACCGTGATGATATACAACTGTTGTAGGTTTCTTTTTTGCAATTGTCTGTCTATTACAAATACAGGTAGTTTCAGAACTTTCTGTGTAGAAATACATTTATCCATGTCATTTTGTATGTGCAGCTAACATTTTTATTAAGATAAAACCTTTTTTTAAATGAGAATATCTTTGCCTTGGTTGTCCCCTGCTCCCATCTTTTGAACAAATAGGGATCAGTGTGTGTGAATAAAACATGCATATGCCATTACTTTTATAAAGAAACAAGCCTCATCAGAGTGCAGTGAGCTGCCTCGCTTGTGAATTAGTGTTTCAGAATGAGAGGGACTTTTTCTCTAATGCAAAGCAAGTCATTCAGAGAATGCTTGGTTAGAGAAAGTCCATTAATAATTCAGTTGAATCTCACCGCCTTTTCTCTCATTTTCCCTCAGGGTATTTTTTATGATGAATAAACTGCATGAAGCATACAGGAGCACACACAGGATTAGTATGATTTATCAAAAGCATTCTTAACCAAACCTGTTAACTAAAATCTTAACAAGTCTTAAAAGACAAACATCAATAGGGAACAAACTCCTGAGCAGTATTGTTCTTGCTTTTCTTTCTTGATAAAAGTCTTAGGACTGAAATGCTGCAATATACTGTAATCCGCGAGGACAGTGTGTGAGAGTATGTCTTGTTTTGATAATAACCAAAAATATAAAAGGAAAGTGACATTTTATGACCTATATCACTTTTTAAAGTTGTAACAAATAAACACCACATTTTGGTGTTTTTATGTTGTGGATGTCTCTAAGTGCAAGTTTGTTTGAATCAGTTGTTAGTGTGTGTATGTGTGTGTGTGACACATTCACCTCCAGCCCTGCACTTTGCTGAAGGGACACCTTTTCAGAAATATTCATTCTGCAAAGTGCTCCGTCACACTGCTCTATTTACGTGGAGACGGGAGGCAACGGCCACTTCTGAAATTAACCCTCTCTTAACCAGGATGTCACTGCCACACACATGCACACAGACGCACTCAGGGTGTAGTAGGCTTGGCTGTGCAACCCAGTCTAAATGAATCAGTAGCAGGTTGATATGACTGGGAGCGGTGGCCATTTGGGACTGGGATGACAAAGCAATGACCTGAACGTGTCTCACTGCTGCAGAATATGAACCATTCAGCTAGATGGATGCTCAGAGTGCAACGGATAGCATCACATGCTCACACTTAACAATATATACTTTCAATTCCAGTAAGGCACACCGCTATGACCAAGGAAATAGTCATAAAGAGTACATTGTAGTAATATCCTCTGGATTTCTTAACATAGTAGTGGCACAATGTTACCATTTCTCTTACGTTACCATTTTGCTGATGCAGTCAGTATTTCAACCAATTGCATTTACTGATAAATTATTTACTATTCTGATGTCAAGGCGACTCTATACCCAGACTTTTACACAGTCAACTACTAAGGTGTGTGTGTGAGTGTGAGTGTGTGAGTGAACTTTTACACCTATATGATCTTTATGCAATACTTGTCTTGACTGAGGGTCAGTAGACGTTTCTGGAAAATCTGGTGGGAGAAACCTTTTACTGTTTACCAGTAAGCCATTTCTCACACATTGAAGGTCACTTCTATCGGAAAAAAATGCTGTATGTTCCTCATGTCGTAGATATTGGCCACAGTGTGTCATGATTGCCTTTGTTTGTGAGCAAGTGAACTGATTTTCTCTTCTGTTCCCTGTAGCTAAAATAAGAGATGTGTCTCACAATAAACTGGACTCTGAAGTGGTACCCAAAGTGGCCCGAATGACCGTCTCTGGCAAGAAGCAGACCATGGGCTTTGATGTTCCCAGGTACTTAACACACATCTGCACACAAATGCATATCGTTCCTATGAAATGCCACAAAGCATTTACGCTATGGTGAAATGTTTTCCTTTTTGTGACATTGGTAATCATTTAACCTTTGGCAAAATAGTAATTTTATATGAAATGAAAAGTAGTTATGGCTGTAAATTGGGATTAGCTGTGAACCTCAGTGGTGAGGGATCACCCTAGTCTAGATAAACCTTTGTTGTTTAGGAATGCATCAGTGCTATGATTTTGGAAGTTGTATACTTGCTTGATTATCATCTGTTGCAGAGAAGGGTTACGTTTCATCGTGATTAAACTCGTCCACATTCTCTCCTCAGCACAGGGGAGAATGGCGTTGTCACGGCTTCGGTACGCCGTGGTGGCAGCCCTGAAAACGCCACCGCAACCCCTGCCTCAGAGGCCACGCCCAAGCGCCCTGAGACTCCAGCTAAAGGGTCCAATGGAGACGAGCCCTCCACAGTTCCCACCCCAGGCCGCTCCTCTGGAAAGGCTCGGCAGTCGATCAATATCAAAGCTGAATTGGAGAAAAGGCAGGGGGGCAAACCTCTGTTAAATTTGGTTGTTATAGGTAGGAAGAAAAGACATAAAACTACTCATAACTTCAAAAGTCAATTCTGTTCAAAATATGATGCTCACTTCCATCTTCCATCCTCGTATAACAATTTCTGACTTGCTTACCATCCTACATTGCTCATTTAATCTACAGTTAAATACACAGAAGAAGTGCTGCTTGAGTTATTAAGCGATATACAGTACTACAGTAACATTTGTGACTATTTTTGATGCAATAAAAACTAAAGCTGAAGGAACTTTATATATTTGGAAATACAGTAGCACATTTTTGGGGATGAGGTCTCGAAATAGTCTTCCCTGCAGGAACATTTCTTCAACCATTTCCCTTCTTTCAAAATCTAGTCGACCTAGAAGGCCACACATTGCATACATAGCTGCTGTTTGAAAAAAGAAAAAAAAGAAAAGTAAATGTACACGTTGTCTCTCATAAAGCCATTTTCTTTTTGATTTTACTGGGCAGTCACTTTTATTTTGGATAAGCATTCATTTCACGTTCATCATTACATAGTATCAGTAGCACTGCAACTAGATTCACATAGCACTGTGCACACTTAAAAAAACATTTCTAGTAGGTTTGATATCCATTTTACAGCCTGGCTCTTCCTGGTGTTTTATAACATTGGCTTTCATTATTCACAATTGAACATGGCTAGCTTTCACTTTAGATTTTACAGAGAGAAAAAAAAGAATAAAAAGTGAGCTGATGATGCGATAAAATGATACAAATGAGCAGTCACTTTTAATCTTCAGTCTGCCTTTTTAGTGCACAAGTCTAAGTTTAATAGTAGTAAATGAGTCGAACTGTAGACCTGTTCAGTTGCTTAATCATGTTTTCTCATTCTCAGTTACACCAGAAAAAGTGACTTGGTAGTTTCAGAAGTGCAGATGATTCTAGTTTCCCACAGGCTGTGAAACCTTTCGTTTCACCACGGCCCTCTCCCTTCCCCCTCTCACCCTTGATCCTTGTTCCCATTTCAGTGCACCTCCCTCCACTTGAGCAATGTTGCTTCTTTCCTTCTCCCATCTGTGGCTTCCCTTTGCAATATCTTATCTCTTCTCTTCCCCTATCTTATCACTCATTACATTCGTCCTCTGTCCTCACACATCCCTCCATCCCTCCCTGGTGTCCTCTACCACTCCCCACCCTCTGAGCTCCTTTATCTCTTTCTTTTTCTCTCTCTCTTCATCTTTAACTCCTCAGCATTATTGCATTATTGTTCTCTGCAGGTCATGTGGACGCGGGTAAAAGCACACTGATGGGCCACCTGCTTTATCTGCTGGGCAACGTCAACAAGCGCACCATGCACAAGTATGAGCAGGAATCGAAGAAGGCGGGAAAGGCCTCCTTCGCCTATGCTTGGGTCCTAGACGAAACTGGCGAGGAGAGGGACAGGTACTTTTTGAGCGTGAAGCTACAC